>NC_065451.1:79331905-79434405 GCF_917563875.1 Diabrotica virgifera virgifera
AACAGTTTCAAGAAAGATATAATTTACCGGTGGATGGGAAATTAAATAAAGAAACGATGGAGTTAATGCAGAAACCACGATGTACACAAGGAGACAATGCTTACGCTGTAAAATCAGCATGGAAAAAATTTGATATAAAATGGTATTTTCCACAAGCAACCCCTCAAGCTTTGACAGTCACTAAAAGAGTATTTGAAATATGGGAAGAAGCATCAAAATTTAAGTTTACTTATCTGAGAATCCCAAATCCAAAGCCGGATATAACTATAACAGTAGTTCCAAAACAGCACTATTTTCGATACAATTGTCAGGGTAACGACGAATGTCCTTTTAAATTTACAAGTGGTGTATTAGCACATTCTTATTTTCCACCTACATCTGGATGCATAGAAATTCATATGAATAGCAATCTAACATGGGATTTCAGTTTAAATTCTACAGCAGAAGGTCGAACAAATTTCTTTGCAGTCCTTCTCCATGAAGTTGGTCACGCTTTAGGTTTAGCACACAGTAGCGATAAGAAGGCTCTAATGTATCCGTTTTATGAAACCTTTCCTACCCACATAACTGATGATGATAAAAGGGGATTAGAAAAGTTATATGGACATAAAAGTAAATCTGCATCTATTCCAACTAAAGCTGGTGTTACTAGGAGTAGTTCACCAACTACAACAGAAAGATCTAGGAGTACGACAACCACAGCAGCTAGGACTAATAAATCAAAGCAAAATATAATAACGAATGTATGTGAATTGGAATATCCAGATTTAATATTTTTAGCATACGCTCCATCATTTCCAACATACCGAATGTATATAGTAAGTAAGGATCTGGTATGGAAATATGACTTAAATAATGAAAAGATACCCACCAATGCTGAACAATTTATAAGATATTTTCCAGGGGGAATTACGAACGTGACACATGTTTTTCAAAGCACCAATGGAGATTTGATTGGTGTAAGCAGAAATCGTATATATGCAGCAGCATTTCCTAGCTTAAGAATTCATACAGATAACATGGTACCTGAAATCAATAACGCAAGAAGTATTAACGGTTTATTCCAAACAAATTCAGGAAAAAAATTTGTTTGTTTTGATGGCTCATTTATTGAATTTAATGATAAAGACATTATCTCAAGAGGACGCATAAGTGACGTTTTTCCAGGAATACCAAATGATATTACATCAGCATTTAATTACATCGATGGACATATATATTTCTTAAAGCACAACATCTATTACAAGTTTAATGAATTTACAAGAAGTGTCATTGAAAAAGGTACTTTTAATTGGAATATGTTGGGGATCCCTTGTCCTGATAATGGATTAATAAAACAACTGAAATCCTTATTATCTAAAGTAAATTTATTTTATGAATAATTAATGTCTAAACATCTGGGGGTCCATCATCAATGGGATCTGGGGATCTGGGGATGTTGGGATTTTGTATGGGGAAAAGGTAAATAAAAATAAAGCATATTTTACAAGAAAGTCTTTTATTCGTTATTAGTAATCGATAATCGTAATCGCAAATCGTATTCGTTTAATCGAAGTAACGTTTTGTGATTATAATCAATACAACTAAAAGGTAAGTAATTAATTTACAAGAAAGTTTTTTTTATTTATTTACATTTTACAGGTATAAACGTACAAAATATGTTTACCGAAAATGATACAAATATACAGATCGTCTTTACCAAAAGGTTTAAATTTTATTAGCATCTTAAATGTCTGAGAATCTTACTTTTTTATTACGATTCCTGTGTAAGTCCTCCTCACAATCATATCTATCCTTTAGTTCAAAGAGTACCTCACAAAAACCATTTTGACACCAGGATGATTTTTTTCTAAATATCAAATGTAAGTCTGAAGCTAAACAACTAACATGAAAATTATCAGATTTAGCTTTTAGACATTTTTGTTTTTCAGAGAAAATTATTTTAAATACCCTGTAACATGTTCGACAGAGTAGCAAATTATATTTTGGTATTTGATAATACCTAAACCATAAGCAATAGTAGTCATTACGTGCAAAAGTTTCAAAATCCTGACACTCTATAATTGCCTGACGAAGTTCAGGTGAAATATTCAATTCTAGATCATGATTCTCAAAGTCACAAACTTTAAAATGTTCATAAGGAACGGGATTAGTTTTAATTTGCATCCATTTAATTTTACTAAATTTTTGAACTATTTCCTCCGTTAATACCCATGGTAAAGGCGATTTACTAATAAATTTTGAAATTTCATGTATGTTTTCGATAATAGTGCTTATGCATAAATTCTGTAGACTTTCCATCTTCCACATCTGAAAAATGAATTCACCTATGTGTTATACTGTAGTGGCCTCAGGGCAACGTATCAAAAGTGTTGGAGAGTAAGTGCCGTTTGTCATCAAAAGGGTTTAAGGCTATTTTAGTTTGCTCAATACTGTAAACTTCATGTAATTTAGATTGTATACAACGCTGTGTTGCATAAAAAAAATGATTTTGTTTCGGCAGTTTCACGAAAACTTTTCAAACAATTCAAATAATCATCAAAGTTAATTTTTTATCTTTACAACATTCATCTTAACCCCTTTCGACTTTTTAACATCTTTCTCCCCAGCCACTTTATATGTATATTGCTTTGAACGAAGACCAACGAAGTGAGTCATGATTTTTGAGTTATTCTCATCTTTCATTAGACCTGGCACTTTTTTGTTTACTAAAGGAATATTCCAAGGATTATTTGGGGGATAATCGCTTGTATCAAATCTATGAATGTCAGGCTTAATCATTTCCTCGTATATATCATTACATTCAGTTTCATAAATCAATCCATCAGTATCAATATAAAGCAATTTATTTTGATTTAATGGGATCGAATAATATTAAGCGTATTATAATAATAATTTGGAAATTCAATAGTATCTAGCATGGACATATACGGTGTTAAAAGTTCACTATGTGCTTCCACAAGGGTGTTCACTTGCATTTCTGAGAGACAAAAGTTAATGTCGTGCTTGATTATTTCGAGGAATTTCATGCTGTTGTAGATTATTTGTCGAATTATGCAATATTCACCACACTGAATTTCAACAGGATCATCAGAGACGGTCACGTTTTCGTAGAAAAAACTTTGCTCATTGAGTTGGGTAATTAATTGTTCCCATTCATAGGCACTGAAAGATATTTTCTGCTATGGCGATTTCCGCATAATTACAGCTGAAGTATATGTTCTGGCTGGACTTAGACCACAACCAAGTTGGTATGATCCATTTAACAACTGTGTGTACAGCAGATAATGGGTCTCGTTCTTGGCTGCTTCTTCATACTTCTCTAGAAGAGCATCCAGCTCATGATCGTAGTCTTCACGTACGGTTGATGTTTCAGATGATGGTGAAAGGGTGACATCATACTCGCTGCCGCGAGTATTCAGTATCTTGGGAATACATTTTTACTAGCTAACTGACTGCAACACATTGAGAACGAAAAAACGTGTTTCTGCTAATTTTTCATAATTCTGTTCCCCCCACCTTTTTAGATGACAGCATCATTATCGATCCAACTATTATGTTTTACATCAAGGCCAAGCCATTTGACGTACATTTTTTTTACCTTTACGACGTAAAACTTTTTCAACTAAGTAAATATCAGGATTGGCTGTTTTCTGTAACTCTTCATCGTAAAAGGCTCCTTTGATCGGTGCACCTTGCATGTCTTCGAGCATGTACGTTGCAGGGTTGGTAATATTGATTTTGGTAACTTTGAATAATTCTGTTGTCCAACTTGGAATGTATCCCTTGTCGAATAACATTTTGGTTTTGCTGATGCGTACAATATCGCCGACTTTAAATTTTCGGGGACCTGCGATTTTTAAATGTGTAAATTTGTTTTTTAAAATCTCCTTTTCATTGGTTTTGTTCACTTGTGATGGTTTGTACCCCGTTTTTGAATGCTTTGTATTGTTGTATTCAGCCGTAACTGTAGGCAATATGTCAATCCACTTGTAAGTACCGTGTAAGCTGAAATACTTGTAAAGTTTGGATTTCAACGTTCTAATGACGCGTTCAGCCATGGCTGCTTTCATGGTAGTGAAAACAGAGTAGTGATTTATTTTATGTTTTTTCATTAAATTTTGAAACTTGTTATTGTAAAATTCAGTTCCCTGATCCGACTGCAGATTTTTCGGTGTTCGTTTACTGTGTGCGAGGATATCCGAAAATGCTTGAGTCAGCTCCTCACCCGTCTTTGTCTTTAATGGGCGAGTCCACAGATATTTCGACAAACAATCAATAACAACTAAAATTAATTTAAAATTTCTATTGTTATGGGAATGAGATCGCATTTCAGCCAAGTCCATCTGCCATAAATCGTCTAAGCCTTTGACTATTGTACGTCGTCTTGGATAATTTTTTCGAGCAGGTTTGTGTAGCTCGTTAACTAGTTGGACCTTTTCCATGGACGACGTCATTTCTACTTTCTAAAGCTTTAACTCTTTGGAGTAAAGGGTGTAAATATGTGTTAAATATAGCAAGTGTATCTTGGATTTCTTTTACTGCTGAACGTTCATCCAACTCATACAAAGTCTTTGACAGCTCTGATACTCTACTATCTAGTAAAGATCTCATATCTGATTCATATCGAATGCTTTTCTGCCATTGCTCAAGATCATGAATCCTATTATCATTTATGGTTTGTAGATTTACCTGTAACTCGCTTAGTAATTTATTATTAGAGTTACTGGAAATGCAAGAGCAAGACCTTTTAAATTAAGGACAGTGGTGTAATGAGGATATGAAGTAGTTTTGTTAGCGTTTATGTTAACTGAATATAGTGCTGATACAATGGCCCAAGCAAAACAAGCCTGGTCGTTATTCTTAACATTGATACAAGCTCGTTTTTTTGGCAACTTTAGGATGCAATTGAATATACGATGAGGCTCCTTTAGCCATTTCAAATTTATTAATGTTTATTTCTAAAGATATAATTTGATTCAGTGCCCAAACACTCTGAGATTCCTCAAATTCAGATAAATCGGTCAAAACAATATTTTTAACGTAAACTTCAAACCAATAATTTAAATCGGTAGTCACATCAATAACTTCATTTTTAGTATTAAAATATTTTCTTTCTAAAATTTCCACCTCTTCAGCTTTTTTGATAAATTCCCCACAAAATGTAGTATTTACTTTTAACATGCCCATTCTTTTTAAGTTGTATTCAATTTTCTTTTGAAATAGTTTAAAAGCATCGGCAAAAAACTGTAAAATATCTTTATGCTCTTTGTTAATAATTATTCCTGTTTGTACTCTACTTTGAAAAATTGATGCTATATTTCTCCATACAACCTTTGCTTTACTTCTACGTATATTATTTAACCCCCCGCCTGCAACGGAATTTAAATTTTGAAGTATAATTAAAAATCTTTTAAGGATCCCTACATTGGTTTGAAGTTTTCGTAGCGTCCCTATACTTAAATCGCCATCCTTAATAGCTAAATTGCATAAACATATATGTTTTTTAACTTGTTTTATCCAATTTTTTGTTTCTCTATCTGAACAACGCTTTTTTAAAAAAAGTAATTTTTCAGTTTCATCATCAAATTTTTTAATTATCTCACTACTAAGAATAGCGATTTCCTCAGAATTCATTTTTCAAAATTTTGGATATGAAAATCTACTTACAGTTTTTTAAATTTCAATTATTTCGAATGACGCTGCAGGATTTAGCTTGCTAGATGTGCTCACCAGGCCTCTGAATACGACAGCGTACTTTTCTGTCCTCAACTGATCTATATAGGGGGCGTAGTCCTCGGTAACCCGCTTCGGTAGGAACACCACACTTTCCTCTAATTCTAGAAGCACCGATTGGCCAAATGCAGTGTTGACGATTTTACTGTTTATTATTTTATATGGTTTGTCAACTTCCAGTTGCTGTAGTTTTGTAATCGGTTTGACTTCTTTCTTAACAACAGAAACTTTGTTTAGTTTGTTTAGATCCATCTGAAATAATTGTGAATGTAAGTTCATTTGCTACATTGCAGATTCTATTATTAAAAATTACATGATTTTGAAGTAAATTAAAATAAAATTGTAACAGTGAAAATATGAAAAAAGACATTGACGTAATAAAAAGCCAAGGCTACAACATCATGTCTATATAATAGGATACATTACATACGAGTTTTAACAGCTCGTAATAGACGGTAAACGTGGACTAGGATACAAACGAAAGTTAGAACTTAAGAATGTACACACGAATAGCAACGAATACCAAGCTACGCTGTCTCTTGCAGGTCTGAGGAAAATTGCAACAGTAAATCATAAAAGATGACATTGAAATGATAAAAAACTAAAACTGAGGTAAAATTGTAACAGTAAAATATAAAATATTATAAAACATTAAAATGGTAAACATACAGAAACTACAAAATCACAGTTATATAATAGGATGCATTACGTACGAGTTTCTACAGCTCGTAATAGAAGGTAAACGTGGACCAGGACGCAAACGAAACTCATTACGAGTTTCTACAGCTTGTAATAGAAGATAAACGTGGACCAGGATGCAAACGACACTCATAACTTAAGAATATACACATGAAGGTTTGAAAAAAATGATTTACCGGCAAATACACTATTATGTAGATTTCAGGTCTTTAAGGTAAAATCGCAGTAGTAAAACATTAAAATGATGAAAAAGCAGAAACTACAAGATCATTATTATATAATAATAGGATGCATTACGTACGCCTTTCTACAACTCGTAATAAACGTGGACCAGGAGGCACACGCAACTCATAACTAAATATACACACATGAGGGCTTGAAACACAAACAGCATTTACCGGTAGAAAAGCGGAAACTACAAAATCATAGTTATACAATGGGATGTTTCTACAACTCATAATAGAAGGTAAACGTGGACCAGGACGCAAACGGAACTCATTACTAGTTTCTACAGCTCGTAATAGAAGATAAACGTGGACCAGGACGCAAACCACACTCATAACTTAAGAATATGCATAAGAAGGCTTGAAGCAAACAAGCATTTATCGACAAATACGCTATTATGTAGATTTCAGAACTTTAAGGTAAAATCGCAACAGTAAAACATAAAATATGAAAAAACATTAAATGATGAAACAGTAGAAACTACAACATCATAGTAATATAGGATGCATTACGTATGAGTTTCTACAGCTCGTAATAGAAAGTAAACGTGGACCAGGACGCACACGGAACTCATTCCTAGTTTCTACAGCTCGTAATAGAAGATAAACGTGGACTAGGACGCCAACCACACTCATAACTTAAGAATATGCATAAGAAGGCTTGAAGCAAACAAGCATTTATCGACAAATACGCTATTATGTAGATTTCAGAACTTTAAGGTAAAATCGCAACAGTAAAACATAAAATATGAAAAAACATTAAAATGATGAAACAGTAGAAACTACAACATCATAGTAATATAATAGGATGCATTACGTATGAGTTTCTACAACTCATAATAGAAGGTAAACGTGGACCAGGACGCACACGGAACTCATTACTAGTTTCTACAGCTCGTAATAGAAGATAAACGTGGACTAGGACGCCAACCACACTCATAACTTACACAAAATTACATAAGAATATACACAAGAAGACTTGAAACAAAACGCATTTACAGGTAAATAGGCTATTATGTACATTCCAGGTCTTTAAGGTAAAATTGCAACAGTAAAACATAAAAGAAGACGGAAGACTTCTGAAGTAGCAAATAATTAAATACCAAAAATATTTACTTACTTTTTTAGTTGTATTGATCACACTCACAAAACGATTACTTGGTGTAGTTTGTGACTGACAGAAACTCTATGAAATGGCTATCCCCCGATTTCAGTTTAAATAGTAGCTACTCCGGAAATGCCTCGTGAACACATTCACGTTTTAATTGCATCTTTTAACTAGTAATTTGCAAACGATTAAAAAACACTTGCGGTGCACTTAATTCGTGGGAACGACATGTGCATAATATTTATAGAATTTGTACATCCTTTAACTAGTAATTTGCAAACCATTAAAAAATACTTGCGGTTCACTCAATTCGTTGAAACCACACGTGCATTAACGTATGACATCATTGGAATGTGAGTGTATCCGGTGCGGTTCACTTAATTCGTGGGAACGACATATAATATTTATAGTTGCTGTTGCGTCAGCGTCCACATTGCAATATTAAATATATTTTTATTACTTGTAGGTACTCACGTATTTTTCTTTGAATTCTAAAAGCACATTTGCAATGTAGAATGCAGGCGGGGTGCATTCGTTTGTATGAATAAAATGAAATTATAATACTAAAAAATATAATCGTTGCTTTTTGCCGACACCGTATCTACATTGTCTAATTTTGTTACATAACGCCATGCAATTTTTACCTCACACACCCCGGAGGCCCCACGTTCACCCTATGACGACAGGGTTCTTCTTGTACCAGAGGCCTCAACGCCATCAAACTGTCCGCAAATTATTCATTGCAACACGTCTACTTCTCACCCCTATGACGACAGGGTGTACTTCTTAACGACAGGGTTCTTTTATAACGACAGGGTTCTTCTTGTACCAGAGGCCTCAACGCCATCAAACTGTCCGCCTCATTGCAACACGTCTACTTCTCACCCCTATGACGACAGGGTTCTTGTATAACGACAGGGTGTACTTCTTGTATAACGACAGGGTTCTTTTATAACGACAGGGTGTACTTCTTCTTGTACATCACCAGAGGCTACTTCTACGGCCTCAACGCCATCCTAGCAAAGCTGGCCGCCATCTTGGATCTCAGATTCCCATATCTCTTCTACTTAAATCCAATACCAGGACCTAGTTCGCATCACGCGGACGAGTTGATTCGAGATGAAGCAAATTTGTCCTCTTCTGTAACACCTCAAGATTGCCATCCGCTTCCAAAAATTAAAGGCAAACGCAACACCACCCAAAGAAAGTCTTGTGGAATTTCAGTTTTAACCAGCACGTCGCACAGTGGTGAATTTCGCCGAAAACCTGGCCAAAATGTAAAAATTTAAGTTTAATGGGATACCTCGAGAAATTTTATATAAACCTTGCTCTGTAGGCCTTTGAGAATCATAAACGGCCGTTAAGGGTAGAACAATACATGCAGATCATGCATGGGCGCCCATCTAAAATTTTTTAGGGAAGGGGCCAGACGTTGATACTTTGGATGACAATGTAATGTAGTTTAAAGCAACAGAAAAGCCAGGGGGGCCGTGACCGTGCCCATGGATATGGGCGCCTATGAGATCATATATTTATTTTAGTGAAAAGGTATGATTGAACGACAGCGGACCAAATAAAAATTAAGTATGTTATATAATAATATTGGGGTATTGTTTGGTTTTCATTTAGAACTATAGACGTGTATTATTTTGTTAGTTTATAGCAGATGCTATATCTGGAGGTAAGTGGAGTATTTTAATATACTTTTTAGAGTTTTTTTTTTCGTAAAATAGACTTTATTTACAACATATTTGCAAAATATTGGCAAGAATCTTCAATCGCTTTAAGTTTTCCAAGTTTTAAAAAGGGAAAAGTAAAAAAGTCTGCTTTGATTAGCAAAGATATTTTGCTTAATAAATAGATCAAAATGTATATAAATATTCCTTAAAAAATCATCTGCAGCCAGGTGCATTTGTTAAGCAAAAAATCTTTGCTGACCAAAGCTGACTTTTTTACTTTTCCCATTTTAAAACTTGGTAAACAGAAAACGATTGAACATTCTTGCTCTCATTTTGTAAATATGTTGTAAATAAAGTTTATGTTAGGATTGAAATATTCCACTTACCTCCAGAAATAGCATCCACTATAAAATAACAAAATAATACACGTTATAGTTTTAAACGAAAACCTAACAAGGCCTCAATTGTATAACACACTTTAATTTTATTCGGTCCGCTTTCGTTCAATCCCAACTTTACACTAATAAAAATATGTGATATGCTTGTGTTGTTCTACCCTCAATGGCCGTTTATGATCCTCAGAAACCTACCGAGCAAGATTCATATAAAATTTCTCGGAATATATAAACTTAAATTTTTGCATTTTGGCCAGGTTTTCGGCAAAATTCACCACTGTGCGTCGTATAAAGATGCACTTGAAGATAACATTAAGATGAAAGAAACAAAAGGAAAAAAGAAAAGGGCCATTCAGGTAGCTAAGAAAACAGTCAAGGCGAAGAAACAAAATATTTCTAGTTCTTCAGATAGAGAGGATGATGATCAAAATGCAATATGTCTATATTGCTCCGACGAGTATTCTAGATCTGCAGGAGGAGAAGGATGGATCCAGTGTTCCACCTGTTCAAAGAGGGCCCATGATCAGTGCGCTGGAGTCGACGAAGAAGATTCAACTTTTGTGTGTGACATGTATTCTGACTCACCTTTAGGTAAGGTTCGACGGAAACTTGTCTATAACTTTTTCTACTTGTATTACTTTAGTGTTTAGCATGTCCTGTTACGTAAAAAGCTTAATGTTCCTTTTTGTACGATTATTTTTCATAGGGATCATTTTACCCGCACGTTAGGGGTAAAACGATCCTTTCGCACTTTTTTGAAAACATGATGTATTTTGTTGTATTAATAAAACTTCCTCCAAATCATATAGAGTTTTAGGTAGATAAATTGTGTACATCATCCTGAGTAAAAGGCGGAATATTTGCAGATTTTTTTTACATAATTTTTTTCCATAGGGGGATTATTTTGTCCCACCTTCTCCTAATTATATTCCCCATGTTTTCTATGTTTTTCTCGAAATTAGTTATTTCTTCGTTGCAGCTTTCGTAAGGTCTCTGAGACCTTAAATCAGACTATTGGAAAAACAGAGTTTAACTAAAAATTTCCTGCAGTTATAATGACTGACGACAGAGCAGCTGAACAGACAACATTAGCTGCAACTTTTCCCCAATACAAATTATTTCTATGCTCCTTTCATATATGCCAAACCATGTGGAGATGGCTATGGGGACTCAAAACACAATATTGAAAAATCCGACTGTAAACCTCTTATGTTGGCATTCCGAGAAATTGTTTTTGAAAAGGATGTAACCAATACCGACGAATCGCTAAACAATTGGTAAGTGGCTCGAACATACTTTTGGCCTTACATATAAAACCAGAAGACGTATCAGATTGTTTTGTGTTTGATTTAATGTCATGCAAGCCAGGAAATGAAATTTAGATATGAATATGTTGATTATTTAGTTGAAACTTATATAGACGAAAATGCCATATTCTCCCCATATTTGTGGACAGAGGCCAATTCTTCTGTTATTCGTATTACGAATGCTTGCGAATCTTTTCATTCGCATTTTAATTTATCGTTTTGTAATACGCACCCATCCATATATATTTTCTTTGAAAAAATTAAAGAATTTCAGGTAGATACTTATGTTAAAATTTAAAGTTTGCATATTGCAAAATCTATCAAAGATAAACAAGTTAAACTGAAATTGAAAAATGTAGTAAATTTATTAATAAGATATCAGTCTAATTAAATGACTAGAATGGATTTTGTAAAGTGTCTGTCTTATTATAGTAAATATTAAATAATAATTTATACGTCTTGCATATTATCTATATTATAAACTATTATTATAATGTAAGGGAATTAATGTCTTGTATTCGGAATTCGGATGCTTTCATAATAGACATTCTTAAATTAAACCTATATTTTTATTTTATTACCTGAGTGAGTTGGTCAGGAAAATACCTACCGGATTAAAAGGAATCTTTAAATTTGGTGAGGAAAATACCTGTCGGATTATATGTTTTTACTGGTTGGTGAGGAATTTACCTCCGCCCGAAAGACTGAACGGCGCTTATGCTGCAGGTCATCTTAACTCGAAGACATACATAATACTAATAATAAGGTGGAAGTATGAGAATATTTAAAGATATTTTACAACGATGTAAAGCATTTAATTCTCTATCTACTATAGACTTTGTGTCCAATCAGCTAGAACAACATTATGTAAAGCGTATACGAAAATATGCCCTCAGTCGTGTCACAAAACCCGAATTGTTACATAATAAATTTTGTTTAGAAGCAAAGGAATTACAAGTAACATAGTAAGTTTTTTTTGGCACAGGCTTTTGCCATTCAGCCAGTCACAACTTTTTAAGTTCTTCCTAAAGCAAAGAAAAGAAAGTAATTATCACAATACCTATTTGATTATCAGTAACACATGGTTACTCGCTTCTCGTCTAGGGACCCATCAAGACATTAAATTAATACACAAACTAGACTGGGTCACGGAAAGAAGGTTTTAAACAAATGGGGTAAAACAAAGGTTACTAGTTTAACTGTGCTCACAAGTTAAGGTTACTTTTTGAAATAAATTCTGTTAAATAGTCATACACGGTTTTATTATTTAATGACAAAAGGTAGCAAATGTTATAGGGAGGAAGGATTTTATGTTTGATTAAATTTTTTATTAAGTCATCAGTTTGTTGTATATATTTTGTACAAAGAAAATATGGTTTAAATCTGCTTCTTTTTGACAATCTTCGCATAAATTGGAACTTAAAATTCTAAGTTTTGCCAGATGGGCTGGATAACACGCGTGTCCAGATCTCATTCTGATAATAGATGTAATGTATCTACGTGGGACAGAGTAATTTTTAAACCAAAATTCACTCGGGATTGTGGGTTGTATTAGTGCATATTGTGAGTGGGAGTGTTGACTATATTCATAATATTCTTGTTTCCACTGCTTGTTTAGATCATTCTTGATTTTTATAAATACATCTGGAATGCAGAGCTTATAATCTGTTTTCACACCAGAATCAATGGCTTTCTTAGCTAATATATCTACATGCTCATTATACTCGAGCCCTATGTGAGCTTTAATCCACAAAAATCTAACTGTTCTTTACTCATTGCGTAATTCAAAAATAATTTTTTTAATTAGAAGAATGTAAATATTTGTGTTTTTACTGGGTAAAAACATAGTCTCAATGGCTAAAATAACCGACAAAGAATCAGACGCAATTGTTGCGGAGCTGTCATTGGAACTCTTAAAATACTTTAATGCTTCATAAATTGCTATGGCTTCAGCAGTAAAAATTGAAAAATTATGATCCAGTGTAAACATGTTTTCTATACTTTTTGAGGGGATATAAAAAGCGCATCCAGTGCCAAAAGAACACTTTGATGCATCTGTGTAAATAACTGTTGATTCTGGCCAGTTTTCTAATAAATTTCTTAAAATATTGAAGCTGATTGCAGTATTTACATGGTATCTTGGTTTAATTACCGTAATAGTTTGCAAAAAAGCATCAAAGTCTTCAAAGTTTGAGCTATTATATGTATGTGAGTTGGTGTACTCGCAATATGAGAGATTTCTAAAAGCCTCACAAAGTGGAGGAGAGTTATTGTGGATCCAATATTTATTTATTAAATCTGCATTATTAAGTTTGCTAATATTGGAGTAGAGAAAGGGGTTTCTATGATAAATATTAATCAGAAATTTTTGACTAAGATATTCTCTTCTATATCTCAATGCAAATTCAAGAGCTTCAACATATAACGAATTGGTTGGAGTTGACTTCATAGTACCCAGGCAAATACGTAATACTGTATTTTGAAACACGTCTATTTTTCCCAAGATATACTTAGCTGCTGAACCATACAAAACACATCCATAATCGATGATTGATCTTATGTACGATCGATAAAAAAGCAATGCCGTTTCTACATCGGCTCCCCACCAAGTTTTAGAAATTGCTTTAAGGAAATTTAATCCCTTGTTGCATCTGTTTAACATGAATTCGATGTGTAGCTTCCAAGTTAATTTACGGTCAAGAATCATCCCTAAATATTTAATGGAGCCACAGAAATTATACTCACGACTCCTTAGTGTTATTTTGTCTATTTTTGGGAGATTATGTCTCGTGAAAATACATATACTGGATTTGCTTGGTGCTATTTCAAATCCATTTTCTTTGAACCAGCTATTAGAGAAGTCGTCCATTTTTCCTAAAATTTGTATGCACTTTTCGTATAATTTGGAAGATGAGTATATCAGAAAATCATCAGCATATTGTATTATATTAAAGCTGTTATTTACCATTGAAATATTGTGCAAGTCAGCTGTATACAGATTAAATAATAGAGGGCTTAAAACTGACCCCTGTGGAAGTCCTAGGATATTATATCGGGGACCTATTAGTTTATTATTATTAGATCTCAGATACATTTTTCTGCAAGTGTAAAAGTTGAGTATGGTTTTCACTAATGCAGCTGGTATGTGAAAATTTCTAATCATTCTTTCCATTAGGATGCCAAGACAAACACTATTATATGCACCTTCTATATCTAAACATATTGTAGGTAGATATGTATTATTTTAATAGAAATGGGCGCACCAATGCACCTGGTGACACTTATTAAAAATCTATACCAGTCTAATATAGCGACAGTACGACTAGATCAGAAGTTCTCAAACCAATTCAAGACCGAGAGAGGTGTTAGACAAGGATGCGTGTTGTCACCTGACTTATTTAACATTTATGGTGAACATGTCATGAGGATGGTTTTAGAAGGATGGGCCATTGGAGTAACAGTAGCTGGTAAGAAAATCTCCAATTTAAGATTTGCTGATGACACTACACTTATAGCAGCAAATGAGCAAGAAATGTTTGATCTTCTGCGAAGAGTTGAGTACGAAAGCAATAGAGTTGGTCTGAAAATCAATAAAGCTAAGACAAAAATAATGGTGGTCGACAGATTTGACACTATTCAACTGACTAACATATTACAGGAATACCAGATAGTAAACACCTTTGTCTATCTCGGGTCTAGTATAACTAACGATGGTAACTGTGAAGCAGAAGTTCGGAGACGTATTGGTATGGCAAAAAATGCGATGAGTCGCCTAACTAAAGTTTGGAAAGACAGATCTATCTCTCAAAATATCAAGATGAGACTGGTGAATGCCCTTGTATTCTCAATATTTCTATACGGAGCAGAGACTTGGACTCTTCGCGCATGCGAGCGCCAAAAAATTGATGCCTTTGAGATGTGGTGCTGGAGAAGAATGCTGCGCATACCTTGGACAGCTCATAGGACAAACGTTTCCATTCTAAACCAACGCAATATTAAAAAAAGGCTGTCCACAATATGTCTGCAACGAATTCTGCAATTCTTTGGTCACGTAGTTCGCAGAGGTGACGACAGTTTGGAGAGATTAATTGTTTCTGGAAACGTTCCGGGGAGAAGATCAAGAGGACGATCACCAACTAGATGGTCTGACCAAATAAAGCATTCAGCTGGAAACTCATTCTGCGCAGCTCTTAGAGCAGCTGAAGATAGAGACCAATGGAGAAACATTGTTAGGAATATTGGAAGAAATCACGATCCTCAGTAATGGGGAAACGACAGGAGAGAGAGATGTATTATTGGTAAATGTATCCTAAATGTCTGTTACTAATGTAGCAATAGCGTCTATAGAACCACATCCTTTTTTGTATCCAAATTGAAATTCTGGAAGTAAGTTATTCCTATCTAACCACCATTCTAGTCTATGTTTGATCATTCGTTCTAATGTTTTTAGTAAACAAGACATAAGGAAAATGGGTCTGTACGAATCTGCTAAGTTGGAATTTTTACCTGGTTTGAGAATAGGAATAATAATTACTTCTTTAAATTCATGAACAACTGAATTATTGATAATTATGTCGTTAAATATATCTAATAAAAAGAGTTTAGCAATTTTAGGAAGAAATTGAATCATATGATATTTAATATTGTCTAATCCTGGGCTTGTGTTGCATCTGTTTTTGAGTGCATATTCTAACTCAGCAATTTTAAATGGTTTTAGTAAAAATTCCTTTTCATTATTGTTTGTAGTATGTATTATAATTTCTCGTGGTTTAACAGATGGTGGTGCTATCTGGTCAAAAAATTCTTCCTCTAATGTACTGTCAAAGCATTTTGTATTCGATATTGGTTTTCTGTTTATTTTCCTAGCTTGATTCCATAAGTATGATGATGGAGTATTTTTGTTTACGGTGGAGACAAAATTTTTCCAACTTTGTTTGGCGATTGCTTTCAGTTTTTTCTTACCGTTAGCTATGGTCTCTTGGCATTTCAAATAGTTCTCAAAATTCGAATTGTGTTTATAATTTGAAAGTGATTCTTGTTTCTCACTGATGATTTTGTCACAATCTCTATTCCACCAGGGGGGAGGGGTTCGAATTTTGTTTTTAAAAGGTTTATACCGTGGAATTGAAATTTCTGCTGCCTGGTTGATCCCATCTATTAAGAAATTGTATTTTTCTGATATATTTTCCATTTGGTATTGCTTATCAAAAAATTGTTCTACAGAAGATGTATATAAATACCAATTGGCCTTTTTTACGTTCCACTTGCTTGCAGGATTAATCTCCCCATTTTTATTCTGGCAATTTATTTCCATGTTGATGATGAAATGGTTTGAACCTAAAGTGTCAGGATAGACGGACCAGTTTATTTTACTAGTTAGTTCAGGCGAAACAAAAGTTACATCAATGGCTGAAGTATTTTAGTCAGGTCGGGTAAAAATAGTTGGTTGACCATTATTTATTACTATATAATCCAAGTCATCTGCAACTGTTATAAGTTGTTTCCCAACTGCGTCATTAAAAGTCGATCCCAGATTGCATGATGAGCGTTGAAGTCTCCACCTATAATTGCTGGTTTACTGACTTCCGAGAAAATATTTGTCCAATCATCTACTGTGCTCTTACTTTTAGGTGATCTGTATATAGATAATATGCTTAATTCACTTTTTTCATATTTAATCTTTGTACCACAAACTTGAATATCCTTATTAAAATTACAATTTAAGTTTAATTCACTAAAAGAAATTGAATTATGAATTAATATTCCCACACCGCCAAAACCATCTTCGCGATCATTTCTGATAAGATTGTAACCATTAAATCGATACTGCAAATTTCTTTTAAACCATGTTTCACTTGAGAGGAGAATGTCTATTTTTCTTTGTTTAAATAATTCATTAAGCTACCTTTATTGGCAACCGCAGATCTAGCACTCCATTGACTTTAGTAAGACATTAAAATTTACTATTATCTATTTTATACAATACTTGTTCTAAACCTGAAATTATTGTTTTATCGTCTATTGTTTTTATGTCTTCCAATGTACGAATGTTACTTAAAAGATTGATTATAAAAGTTGACGCACATTTAGCTAATTCATTTTTGTTGTCAGTTTTTCCATAGTTTGGTTTGTATGGGTTAGGAGGTAAGGGTTGTGAGGGTCCAAATGTGAATGGAAAATGTGGTTGATGTGCTGGTGATTGCATAGGAGGGGTGTTGGCTTTTCTTTTCTTTCCTGTAGGAAGGTTTTCACTACTAGAATTAGTTTGACGGTGTGTTGAAAATTGGGTTTGTTTCATACTTATATTAGGCCGATTTAAAAAAACATTATTGTTATTTATAGGGAGTGTGGGAAATTCTTCATCATAACTTGAAAGAACAGAAAAAGGATTGTGACTGATTTGGCCGGAGAATGAATTTTCGCAATACAATTTTGCTTCTAAAAAGGTGGTTTTTGCTTTATCATAATGGTCTTGATTTTCTTCTGCTTTTCATAAAAAGGTCAGTTTTTAGATATTGTTACATGGTTACTATTTTTACAGTGAATGCAAAACATACTTTTCTCACATTTTTGAACTGGATTTTTTATTTCACCACACTGTATACAGGATTCCTGTGAGCTTTTACACTGCTTAGAAACGTGCCCAAATTTCAGGCACCGGTAACATTGTACAACCCTACCAACAAAATGCTCAACAGGAAAATAAACACGATTGAAAGCAACGAAACTGGGTAGAATATTTCCCTCAAAAGTAATGACTACGTTTTCTTATCTACATATTCTATTGTACTTTCTCTTTGAATCCTACGTTTTCTATATATATTTAAACTTTTGACGTACATTCAATATTCTCTAAAAGATAATTAACATCAAACGTCGTATCCACGTCTCTTACCAACCCTTTCACTTCTAACAAGTGATTTGGTATATAAGCTCGTAAATTATGTTCTTTTAGAGACTTATTATTTACTAAGTTGTTAGCATCTAAACGAGAATTTAATAAAACTTTTATCCTGTTCTTCCCAATACTGCGTATTTACTGTATGTGAGTAAATTTTAACTTTTTAAATAGTAAATCCCCTAAAACCATGGGGTGAAATCTTGATAAATTACTTAAATCACCAATTCTTTCAATATATACCCAGATATTATTCAAATTGTACTTATCGGAATGCAAATTAAAATGCTTTATCTCCTTTTCCTTGGACTGCAAATCATCTTTTTCCTGAGTTGTTTCACCACTAGTTTCCAATACACTATTTCCACTAGACACATCCATATCAATTTCCTTCATCAAAGAGGACGTCTTTAGATTTTTATCCCCCATTAGGGGTCTATTTATTTAAAAACACACAATTTATGTATTTATTTTTAAACGATCACCAAAACACAAAGAAAAAACTAGAACTAATTAACAAGCTATTAAACCAAATACGATTACTAGACACGTCCGTGTATCACTTAAAAGTATGCGGTAGCATAAACATAGTAAGTTAACTGATAATATTTACAACGTCACTTCTTTCAATAAATTTTATGTATATGTAGTTCATACTGATGTTACAATGTGTGACTGTCTACGAGGACAAGGGGTTGCATTTTGTGTAAGCACCTGTGTGCAGTTGAAATGAAAGAATACATATATTTAAATAATTGCCCTAGACTAACTATTATTGATGATAGGGTTCGACTGGCGAAACTGGCAGAAGGACCAGACATCGACGAGTCCTTATTTAAAACCGTGACAGACTTTCAGTCCAAACACGGATAACAACATACCTAAATATGTCTAGCAGCCAATCCCATACAATAAAACTTTCTTTGATACCAAAAGTTTCTGCTGTACAAAATTTGCCAAAAGATCCTTCTGGTAACGAAGAAATAAATAATTTCGAGAAAAACATAGAAAACATGAGGAACATAATTACTTCCAGTCAAGGTAGGCACATAAAGAAAATGCTAGAGCTACTTAACAATAAGCTAAAGAAAATCGAAAATCCATCAGATTTCTTTTAGATTTTTGTACGTTAGTGAATAACCCTAACAACACAAAACATTCCAGGAATGTACTACCAAAGTTCTATCAATATTTGAATGTCCTGGACATTTAGGGAACATTCGGTGAACATCTGTTTAAATTATTCCTGGAATGTTACCATAAGACATTCTGTGAACATACTACCAATGTTCCTATATTTTAAGTTGCCAAATAATAAATACGTGTAACAGATATAACATTACTTATAACATACCAAACAAAGTGACATTTTTGGCCTACAGTGCAATATGTCAAAATTTAAAGAGTTTTCTAAGTTCAATTAACATTTTATACAATATATAAACATACAAATGTAATAAAAATTATTGTTCGCTAATAGCCAATTTGGCTGATGCGATTTTGTTAAAAAAATACTTATAACAGAAACTTGTGCAAAACGGAAGAGAGGCATTTATATTTATTTCTTTTGCGTTCATTTTTAAATTCGCCGTGCATGGCGCTTAGAGAGGGCATCACGTTACTAAAAACGACCAACCACGAACCACCTCACTTCGGAGCTTCGGCCATCTTGGCATCTTGGCCACCTTCGGTCTTGTTTTCGTTTTGGTAATGTTTGGTAAACGAAACGTGTATGTTTTTTGTTGTTTGTTTTGTTTTGTATTTGTGCTTGTATAGTGCATAATGGTGGCCTGTTCTCAACGAAGTTGCAGTGGTAGAAGCAATGTATTCTACAGGAATAACGTTTCATACTAGGTTAGTATGCAAATATGTAAACAAAGGAATAACCCCTATTTCAGAAAATACTAATACCCTAATACTATTAATAAAAAATCTTTAAAGTAACGTACATATAACAAAGTGAATAAAACGTATAAATCAGAAAAAATATTTTGTAAGTTAATAATTGGTCATATTCATTTATTATTTTAATTGCGAATAAGCCACAAACTTCGCTTATTCCTAACTAAAATAGTAAATAGAGATAATATAATAACATAATAGTAAATAGAGATAATAACAAAAGGATTATGTTTGTATAATTAAAATATTAATTCTTCTTTTTACGTTTTTGCTAATGTATGCGTTTATAAACGAGGGTAGACCACACACTCTAGTAGTACCAACTACATATAATGAATACACAGAAGATAAAGATATTGTCGGTCCGCTAAGAGTCCCAGTACAACTGAGTGTCAGACACAACTGGCTAGTGATTTTAGTAAATAATTTTGCAAATTTTACCAAAAAAAGAAAATAATTACTAAATAGTTAATAATTACTAATTAGTTAGTAATAGGGCTTTTCATTCAGTCATTAATTTGGAGCATCTATCATATGTCGCATAATCCATGTATATTAATATTATACACAGATTATACAACATATGACAGAAGCTGGAAACAAATGACAATCGATGAAAAGCCCTATTTTGCCAATTTTGGCAAAATTGGCCAAAAACAAAAAAATTACCTACTAAAATCACTAGCCAGTTGTGTCTGAGTTTAGCGAACCGACTATATTATTTTTCTGTTTCTTACAATTTCTAAGCTGTTTTATAATATTTTTGAGTTCATTAATCATATTTTTTATTTAAAACATAAATTCGTTAATAATGCTTAGTAATGCATATATTTGTATTTTTAGCTTTCCAGAAGATCCTGAGAAGAAGGCGTAAAGTATAGATCAGATTTGTTAGTAGAGGAGTATGAGCAAAACATTTTTTAGAAAAAGATATTGACAGAACTTCACTTTCATCTGTTCATTGAGAGGCTGTGCTGTTCCAATAGCTTATGTCACACAGGTAATATTCTTAACCTAATTAATAATACAGTCCGTACAATATAGATACCGCTGCACTTCATTATCTACATCAGAGATCTAAGTTGACATTGTTTAATTATTTGATTAATATTCAATGTAAATAAATAAAAACATCAGAAACAGAAAACAAGAATTAAGTTATAATCTTACGTTAAAGTAAATAATAAAAACAATAAATATAATAAAATAAATACTTATTTGTTTGTGAAAAAGCTATTTCTTTGTGGCATTTTTGTAATAAACTAGTCTAACTGGGAAATAAGCCACAATTTACTTGAAAAAATAATTTTATTAAGGTTCTACTTCCACATCGGACGTCATTGTCAAAATACAAAATATTATTTATTATTTATTTAAATATTATGTAATATTTATTTTATTATTATCCAGATTTAGCCATACGGCTCACACTCCCTATAGGGGGAAAATTGACTCATCCCAGATACCTACGGGATCAAAAGGATTGCGCTCTGGTGGGACTCTTTCCGTGTTATCGAGCCCTAGGTGACTTGATATGCTGGAGTATCTCCCAGAAATTTTCGTACACGTCTGGCCGTCGCAAGTAGTACAGCTTTCTGCATGGTCTTATAAAGGTGTTCATTTAGACCCAGCTTTTTTATGTTTTCGAGGAGGTTCTTCGGAATAACTCCAGTAGTAGACATAATAATAGGTATTGTCTGGGTACTTTGCCTTCTCCATTGTCTTCGTATTTGAATTTCCAGATCTCTGTACATGGCTATCTTTTCAGTAAATTTACTGCGCAGATTATTGTTGTTAGGTATCGCCGCATCAATTAGTGTTGTTTGTCTTGTTAATTTATTAACTACTATGAGATCTTGTCTATTATGTGCCAGTTTGGTCCGTGAGCACAGTGCGGTCCCAGTATAGCTTGTAGTTGCCATCATCAGGCATACTCTCAGGGACGTATTGATAATATGGGAGATGGTCCGTTTGGAGAAGTCCCAGCTTGATAGCTATCTCTTGATGAAGGAATTATTATTATTATTTATCCATATTATTACCTGTAAATAATATTTCTTCTGATTGTTAATTGTAAAGGATAGAAAAATTACCATTTATTTTAATATTTTTTAGAATCAGCTGAGAGAAGTGGTCTACAAAAAACCAGGAAGGAAACGGAATATGTGGCTACGAAAGACAAAAGAAAGGTTTACAAAGCAAATGTGACACATTTTTTATAGGAATATCAGTAAATTACATTAAAAAATGTATGAAAAGATTTTGTGCAATAAAAATGTTTATATTTATCAAGGATGCATTATTTGGTATGGCCACATATCGTCAGTGATGTGCCAATACCTCCTATCTGTTTTTTCATGAGATTTGTAAGAGAGACTAAACACTTGTTTGGGCCACCTCCTGTTTTCATATATTTTTTGACTTGTTTTGTAGTAAATTCAACTATCTATTTACTATAAAACAAGTCAAAACTTACGTATGAAAACAGGTGATCTTAAAAAATGTTTTTCGTCTCCTGCAAAACTAATGAAAAAACATATAGGAGGTATTGTCACATCACTGACTATATATTTCAGAGAATGTCTAAAAAATATACTGTGAATGTCCTAGGAACATTCGTGGACATTCATGGAATGTTCTTGGACATTCGTGGAATGTTCCAACAAGACATTCAGTCTAAAAAATGTACTGTGAATGTCCAAAGAACATTCGTAGACATTAATGGATGTTCCAACAACACATTCAAGGGATGTTTAAAATGCTGACACAGCACTTTCCTGGGACTTTCGTGTGCTTTTGGGGACATTCCAGGAATGTTTTCAATGTCCTGTGTGTACCTTCTAGGAACATTCCTAGAATGTTTTGTGTTATTAGGGAAATAGCCCCTATTCAAAGGCAGAAAAATTAAGGTTTAATCAACTGCTAAATGTGCTTATCTGTCAGCAGAAAAAAGCATCGTGAATGATTGTCTTGCGAATCTCGTAGTATTCAATCTGGACGTCGCGCGTCCGTTCAAAATCGAGGCAACAAAAGGAAAAAAAGAAGTAGAAACTTACTATTTTTTCATGAAAAGTTTTAATATCAGTTGTTATCAGTAGTGGCTTGTAGTTATTATAATATCATTAATATATCATTATGATGGTCGTCCATAAGTAAAGTTGATTAAAACAATATTAATTAAGTAAGTACCTAAGTATTGGTAATTTTTCAGAGCCTGCAGAGAATCCTATCGAGATGAGGCTGTCGGATATGTCCAGGTGAAACGTGAAGGCAATAAATGTACTGTAAAATGCAGAATTTCACCTGAACACAAAGTAAAAAGTAAACCTTATCACTGTACATTGGTTTGTGACGAAAGTGAGGAAAAGGTTGAAAGTGTTGTTTGTGATGACTGTGCTGCTAATCAAGGTGGATGTAAACATACAGTAGCTTTTTTAATGTGGCTTTTTAAAATTAGTGAGGCACCTGCAACTACTTCAGTAAAGTGCTACTGGATGAAACCAGCGCTTTCTAATGTTGGAAGTAACGTTAAATTTATTAAAGCCAAAGATTTTAACAAAGACTGCGCAACAATTTCGGAAATAACAGAAGATAATGAATTTTGTAATACTTTTATTAGCGAATGCAAGAAACGAAATGCGAACAACATACAAATAATGACATATTTTAAGGATGTAAACTTGGAGATGAAAGCTTCACTACACTACCTGATTTGTAAATACAAGAGTAGTAAGGTTCAGTTTAGTTTAAATGATTTTATAACATTTTGCAAACAGAATATTACTGAAAAGCAATGTAACTTGATTGAAAAGGCAACAAGCAACCAATCTGACTCTCCACTATGGTTCGAGCTGAGGTACGGCAGAATAACGGCTTCTATTGCTCATGAAGCGTCAAAATGTAAAACTTCGGATGGGGTACTCGTAGAAAAAATTTTAGGAGCATATCAGTTTAAAGAGCCGATAGCAATGCAAAGAGGTACTTAATAAATTTTTATTTAATATGTTGGTGTACATAATACTTTTTAATTTTTGTTTTAGGAAAACGCCTAGAAAACGATGTAAGGAGAGAGGTAGAAAAAATTAAAAATATTAAGATCAAGAAGTGCGGACTCTTTCTCTTATAGCAGATGGATTTTCCGCTATAATATATTATTAATATCATTCATTAATTTAATATCCTAATCCCAAAAAAATACCTATTTTTCTAATTTGTTTCATGAAGTAATTTACCATAAGTATTTTAAAGCCGTCCCTGTTTAAAAATTGCAGAATCTTACGAAGTATTGTGCAATATTGGAAATATACAGTACCCCCTTGAAGAAAATAATGGTTTCGTCCGAATCTTGCAAAGTTGCAGCATTAAAGGCGAAAATCGCGGTGTAACTACGTGATGCTTTGCTCGAATCCGTGTCTTCACCCGGTATTGCGGGGAGAAGAAATTCAGTCCAGTTTTAAGATCTGAGGGAGTAGCATCGGCTCCGCTCGCTGGTACTCGCTTGAAAAGGGCGTTGCCTCTCGTTGGTAATGTGCAGAATTGTCGTTTTGTGAAGTTATGAAGATCTAAATCTGTAGTGAGTGCTCTAGGAAGATGTTTTACCCATGATAATGGATTTGTATGGTGAAATCGAGTATTCCTACGACTTAATGACGCAGTTCTAGAAGCCGGCATTGTCCTTTGTTTCCTGTCTTATTTATGTCAAGCCCTGATTTCGCAGAAGAAATGTCTTTCCTGTCCCGTTTTGAATGCCCTGCCACGCCTCGTGTCAAAAAGACACCGATGTCTTGTTTCCCGTTCCAGTATTCAAGTTGTACCTGTTGTCTTCCCCGCACCCCGTGTCAAGGACACCGAAGTCTCTGTTTGATGAAGAAACCCTTTTCCCGTGTAGTTTGTGACCTGTGGCGATGGATTTTGTTGAAATAAAGAGGTATGAGACGTTTTTTAAATTTTGCTAAATTCCAAGTGGAAATATACTAAGGTTTGCTGGTAAATAATTAGATTTTTTTATAGTGCTTTCATGATGAAAATTGTTTGTAAATAAAACAAAATGGCAGTGACTTATGACATCTGTCAAAGTCAAACTTTTGTGTTGAAATAAGTGGGTCAAATTTTATTTGACATATATACTGCCCAACAAGTTTATTTGTAATTGTTTTATTTGAAATGTTTTAAACCAGTCAAAAGTTTTGAATAAATATAGTAAAAGTTTGAAGTTTTAAATAAACGTTTTGTAAGTGTATCTACCATTTTATTTCTGTAACCTTTCTTGGAAAAATATTAACTAGGTTCTAATACAAATGAAATAAGTTTTAGTATAGAACAAAGAAAATGGCATTGAAGCCAAAAATGATAATAAAGTTGCCCAGTTTAACCCCAAAGAGGAATTGATGATGATTGTCCCCCCATTTGGTACCCGTAAGTAAGGAATATGTCCAGTAAGTACTCGTATATGAACCAGAGGATTTGTTTCGAACGGCGTCCTGTTTTTTAAATAGTAGAAAGATCCTCTAGTCTGAGTAAGTACCCTTTTGTATTGATTATGGTAGTTTAGTCTTCTTAACACCCTCCTACCCCCCTTAACGACCCAGCCACCGCACAACAAATGAGCTGTCGTTCGCATGAAGGTTTGCGTGTCTGTTCCTTCTACTAGCCCCATTTAGACCCCCAGTATTTTTATGGTTAGTTCTTTCCTTGTCCCCATATGAGCAGACATGTAAAACGCTTCAACTGCCGCCCAACGTGTGGAGCTCGACTCATTTTTAGCCTGCTTCCGGCTCCATTTGAAAACACTTCAACTGGCCCCGGCAACGTGGGGCATGTCTTTTTTGACCTCCGTAGACCCCATTTGCATGTTCCCACTACCATGTCCATTTGGCCTCCTTTCGGTCTCATTTGTACTACAACTGTTGGGGTAGAGCCCGTACCCTTGGGCGGCCCGATCTCAGTTTGTGGTGCAAGTGTTTCCGACAACATGGAAGCTCGACTCTTGCCTGTTTTTTGTATGCCCACTGTTACAAGTTCAGCTTGTTTACCTGTTCAACTAGTAGTTAGCCTATCTACTAGTTCGCAATGTCTTTAGCCACCCCCCACTTAGTGTTACACTTATAACGTACACCCTGAAGTTTGACCCCGAGTAACTATCGCCCCAGTCTTCCCAAGTAGTTTAGCCCAGATTCCTCTTGTCTTGTCCCCAGAAACTGTTTCATGTCTTGTAGTGCCCCCGAAACTGTTTCAGTCTGTTAGTCCCCATGAAAGAGCATTTTTGTAGTTTTTGTTGCAGAATGTTAATAATTTTTCCAAAGAGGTGTAAGTATGTACACATTGTATGTGGTGTTGATTTGGTCATGCTGTTGATTGTATAAGCATGTACCATTTCATACATCATAGTGTATTTAACTTGTAACCCCATATGTATACTGGTATTGTATGTATCGTAGAACAGAATTGTATGTAATTGTAGCGTACTAACTGTATTGTATTAATATTGTACCCATGATGAAAGCATTGATTTAATTTTTTGAAAGTATTGATGAAATATATAGACAAACAGTTGAGTAAAAAGTAACGTAAAATTGTTTTTAAAAATTTTGGTAAAAATAATGTTTAAATTTTTTGAATATTGAATCCACTTATAGAGTATAACAGTATGTTGTATTTTTTGCATGTATTCCTATAGATCAACAGTTTTTTACAGAATAACCGTTTTTTGTGATTTATTGATTTGGTCATTTGAGTAGATGTGTGATGTTGTTGGTATGGTCCGTGTATGAGCTTAGTCCCGTATTGTCTGTGAGAGTAATCCCTTGTTTTTCCGGCGAAGCCTATCTCTGTTGGTGTATGTCATGCCACAGGTTAGTTGGAGAAGTCATCCCCTTGAGAAGTCACCCTTGAAGAAGTAACCCCATGAAGAAGTGAAGAGGGAAACCGTGGAGAGGCCCCCCACTTATTCATGAAGAAGTAGAGCCCCTTGTTTTTTTCAAGCAGCCAGGAGAAAAGCTGTCGCTGTTCGAAGATGGCGTTCTCTGTCGACACTGTTTGGAAATAACTGTTTTGATGAAGTGCAGAGGTTAGCCCATGAAGAAGCCCCCCCTTGTCTGTGTTGCCCCTTGTTTTTTGACTGATCTATCTTTGTAGGTGTCAAAAGGATGCCAGAGGTTAGTCGAAAAGAGCCCGTGAAGTAGTAGTTGAAGTCTCCCCCCCCCCCCCCGTGAAGAAGTAGTAGAAGTCCCCCCGTGAATGAAGTATGTCTTTTTGTATCTGACATGTCACAAGTGTAATGCTCGCAATGAAGGAAGTGTTGTTCAGCGATCTGTGAACACTTTCATTAGTAGTCGGAGCAAGAACTGTCTTATTCTGTGTAAGCTCATATAGGAACCAAGTTTCAATATTGTTTGTGTTTGTAAGCCCCTGTGTATGTTTAGAGGTCTTTGATAATGTTGCCTGTTTGTTTGTCTATCCCTGTTTTGTCTGGAAATTTTAGAGCCCATTGTCCCGTGTTGTCTGTTAGCCCGTGTCAGTGATGGAGTTTGATTTTTTTTTGGCGAATAGTTTGTTGACCTCTCTTCTGTTTGTTGATTGAAAGTAGGCCAGAGCAGAAGCTGTGACAAGGCTGGTGAGGTTAGGATCTGGCCGCGTTGAGTACAGGTGAAGCTTGCTTTCGGTCGATAAATAGAAGCGGTTGTTCGTCAGAACTGTCATACTTTCCAATGTCCCTTTGGTCTTCCCCGTGTGTGTTGCTTTCATCCCTGTCTTGAAAAATAAAGTCCATCCCCAGTCTTGAGAAATGAAATACCCCCAGTCTTGAAAAAGTATTCTATACCCAGTTTTGAAAAGTAAGTCTACCCCTGTTTTGAAAAATGAAGTCTTCCCCCAGTTTGTGATTTGAAAATGAGAGAGTTGTCTTGTGAACTTTCAATGAAAGGTTCTTATGTCCTAGATTGGACTATTGACTTAAAACGTAATGATGTAGTGTTCCCTATATCATATATTGCGTTCATTTCCCTTAGTCTTGTTTAAAAAGTTTGATATCCCGTTTGAACCCAGTATACTAGTCTTTTTGGTCTTTTATTGTTGTCACACGTACCCCCCTTGTTAATATTGTCTTGATTTTAGTCCTTGTTGTTGTCATATACCCCTTTGTCTAGCCCTGTTTTGTTTGAATGAGTTGTTGAGGTAAGTTGTTGGTGAGATTTTATCTCACTGAGGTGTTTAGACTGGATTGTCTAAATCCTCCTTTTGCAGAACCGTTGCCGAAATGTCCCGTGAAACTCGCTAGGTGTTAGCAGAGTTTGGGCAGATGTTTATCTGCCAAACATCAACTTTTTTAGTTTTGAGAACCGCTCGCGGTTAGGCAACGAGGTGACAAGGCTGTGTCTGCCCTGGTATGTCACTTGTGTTACTGCTGTGGATGTCAGCGAGGTCCACACAGGGCCCAAGTTTAGTTTCTTTCCCAAGGCACAGAAACTCTTGTCACCTACAGTTCTTTGTAGAGTCATAAAACATTTTAGTCTACTCGACTTTAAAGAGTCTGGCGATTGATGGCACGCTAGCCCAATCCCTAACGATTTGTGTTTTGTTTAACCCCCACTAGCCATTATCTAAATATTTTGATATTGTTGTCCTGTCACACCCTAGATGTCAATGTTAGATTTCTTTGTAGTTATCGAAAACTGAATAGATAATCCAGTTTCCTCTCTTCCGAGGAGGCTATTATAGCAGTTGGATTTCCCGCTATAATGTTTTATTAATATCATTCATTAATTTAATATCCTAATCCCCAAAAAAATACCTATTTTTCTAATTTGTTTCATGAAGTAATTTACCCAAAATATTTTAAAGCCGTCCCTGTTTAGAGTATTACAAACTATTGCACAACATTGCACTATGTTAAGAAAATTCCTATTTATTTGGTACGCAGTTACAAAATTTGTTAAAAGTACTGCGTATTTTCTTTTGAGCGCGAAGAACTCATTATACTATTGGCCTGAATTTTAAAAGATCTGAGAGTGGTCTCAGATGATTGGTCGCATCTCTGGTCGGAAGGCCGAGGAGAAATGCTTCGGCTTGACGAGCAAGAGAGGTGACGAAAGTCAGAAGATTAGTCCAGTTTTAAGATCTGAGGGAGTAGCATCTGCTCCGCTCGCTGGTACTCGCTTGAAAAGGGCGTTGCCTCTCGTTGGTAATGTGTAGAATTGTCGTTTTGTGAAGTTATGAAGATCTAAATCTGTAGTGAGTGCTCTAGGAAGATGTTTTACCCATGATAATGGATTTGTATGGTGAAATCGAGTACTCCTACGACTTAATGACGCAGTTCTAGAAGCCGGCATTTGTCCTTTGTTTCCTGTCTTATTTGTGATGTTCAAGCCCTGATTTCACAGAAGAAATGTCTTTCCTGTACCGTTTTGAATGCCCTGCCACTCCTCGTGTCAAAAAGACACCGATGTCTTGTTTCCCGTTCTATTGAAGATGAAACCCTTGTGTCGACATTATGAAACCCTTTTCCCGTGTAGTTTGTGACCTGTGACGATGGATTTTGTTGAAATAAAGAGGTATGAGACGTTTTTTAAATTTTGCTAAATTTCAAGTGGAAATATACTGAGGTTTGCTGGTAAATAATTAGATTTTTTATAGTGCTTTCATGATGAAAATTGTTTGTAAGTAAAACAAAATGGCAGTGACTTATGACATCTGTCAAAGTCAAACTTTTGTGTTGAAATAAGTGGGTCAAATTTTATTTGACATATATACTGCCCAACAAGTTTATTTGTAATTGTTTTGTTTGAAATGTTTAAAACCAGTCAAAAGTTTTGAATAAATATAGTAAGAGTTTGAAGTTTTAAATAAACGTTTTTGTAAGTGTATCTACCATTTTATTTCTGTAACCTTTCTTGGAAAAATATTAACTAAGTTCTAATGCAAATGAAATAAGTTTTAGTATAGAAGAAAGAAAATGGCATAGAAGCCAGTATTGAGAAAAGATGTTGCCCAGTTTAACCCCAAAGAGGAATCAAAGATGAATGTCCCCCATTAAGTACCCATATGTGAACCAGAGGATTTATTTCGAACGGCGTAGTTTTTGTTAAATAGTAGAAAGATCCTCTAGTCTGAGTAAGTACCCTTTTGTATTGATTATGGTAGTTTAGTCTTCTTAACACCCTCCTACGCCCCTTAACGAATCTACGACCCAGCCACCGCACAACAAATGAGCTGTCGTTCGCATGAAGGTTTGCGTGTCTGTTCCTTCTACTAGCCCCATTTCGACCCCCCAGTATTTTGCCCTCTTAAGCGAATATCCTTTGTTGGGTGCCTCTCCAGATGGTATTACAGAAGACCATATTATTGAAATTAAATGTCCGATGAAGAACAAAAATTTAACCAAATATATTAATTCAAATAACTTAACACCAAAATGCGAAGCCCAAGTGCAATTACAAATGCACTTTGCAAAAAAACTGAAAGCTTATTTTTTCATCGCTCACGATGATTTTGAGACTTCTAAACAAGTAGATGTTTTTGAAGTATTTTATAATGAAGAATACTGCAAAAATTTAATTAAACAGTGTACATTGTTTTGGAAGTATGTTTTTGATTTATTGATTGTAGATTAAAAATAAAACACAATACGTTTTAATTACATGTTATTAATTTATTTTGAACATTAACCATACCACATGCAATCACAACAATGAAATCCAACATACAAATTACTTTAGTATCGATACAAGCGTGAGGGGCTACCATGGAAAAATTTCTTAATCTACCTATTGATCTCTCAACATTTATACGTAGCGCTGCTATACGTTTCGTTTCCATTACTTCCAATTTTGAACTAACCGTGTTTGCAGAAACGCTTGGAGGTCTTATAAGATGGCAACCTTTAGTTTCTAGCAAATGAGATATGTTTTTAAAACCCCTGTCAGCCATAACAGAATATCCCGGTGACAAATTCAACAAAAAGTCACAATCTTCAAATAATATTGTGTCACTGGCCCTTCCACCATAACCATCCGAAATGTAGTTAATTAATCCATCAGGTGTAATGGAAATCAAATATTTAATTGTATTACAATGTTTATATTCAGACCAGGTCAAAGACTGTTGCTTGGCACTCGAAGGTTTTTCTATTCGTATTTCAAAGCAATCTAATACACTGACAGTTTTAAAATATCTCTTTCTAAAAGATATGGGTAACTTCTCATAAATTTGTTTCATCGGCGGAAAAAAAAATAAACTGTTTCATGCGGTTGGCTATTAACGGAACTGTTCTGTTAAATATTTTTCCTATTAAACTTGTGCTGACATCGAAGTCAATGGCCAGACGTATATATGGGTCGTTAAGACGATTTTTTTTTAATGAAATTAAAATATCTCTTACTGGCGAAGCAATGCTTTCAGATAATTGTTTCGTTAGAAAATATACTTCTTCTGGTAATCCCAAATAAAAACCGATGTTGGTATTTATTTTAAGTATAGTATCTTTACAAAAGTTAGGTTTGATTGTATTTGACATGCTATCTGAACTTGTGCTACTACATGATGACACAGACATTTTTGAAGGAGAACTTTCAGGTGAGGAACAGATGTTTTTTCGCTTATTTTCCATGTCACTTTTTTTCGTTCTAAACCTTACTGTTTGCACCTCCTTGTTTTTTTGTGGAGTTTTTATATTAACTTGCACTCTTTTATGTTTATATTTTTTCTTTGGAGTACCTAGTACACTTTTCAAAATACAATCCTCGGATAAAGGGTCCTTTGGTACACTTTTCTCTTCATATATTGGATCACAATTAATGATTTCGAAAGGTTGGCAACCTGAGGTCGATGGAACATCATCTTTTAAAATCTCATTAAAACATTCTGCTTTTCGTCTTTTTTCATATGCTCCACTTTTTCTTAAAAGTTTTACTACTTTCTGGCAATCAAACTTGTGAGGGTATATTTCTGATTTCAATTTTAATGTTCCACCGACCAATTTAAACTTTATTAAATTTTCTGTATCATCGTTGATTGATGTATTGGAGAAGATATCTCATGTTACGAAAGAAAACGAGACCTCTGCTATATTCGCCTCATAGATGGCAGGCCAAAAGCCATCTAGTGAGCAGATATGTGAATCTCTAACCCTTAGAACGATAAAGAAATTTGTATAAAATTCTACTTGTATTATTTCTGGATTTGACCACAAAACGTTACAATCGACAGCGTTGCCAGTTCTAAATGTTTTGGTAATATTCGGTATCGAAAATATTTATTAGTTTGAGCTGTATAGTCACCTCCGTTATGTAAATTATTCCTTTTCGATTATTTTGCACAAAACTCAAAAAGAGATCCTTATAACAAATCCACAGGGTACCGGGCGGTACAGCGGTCGGAAAATTGTTTAAAAATTTATTTTTAAACAAATTCACAAAAATATTTTTTTTTCACTTCGAACAATTTTTTTTTTAGATTCTTTGGGTCATTCTCAGCAAAAAAGGTCTCTTGTTATTTTTCTCTAAAATTGATTGTTGTTGAGTTATACGCGATTTAAAATTTGAAAAAGCTAAAATAACCATTTTCAAGGGTTAATAACTCGGTTAAAAGTAATCATTATGAAAGTCAGAAACTGACCAAATTACCCAAAGATTAAAGTCCCCTCTACAAGATCCTGAAGAAATGTTTGTCATTATTTCATTACTAAGATGTTATTTTTAATTATCAACAATGAGCTTTAAGCGTGTATTGAGGCGGTCGTCAATGTGAGTGCGAGTGAGATGCTCCATTGGACGGCTGGAATGGTGCATCTCTTTCGCAATCACCATTAAAGGCCGCCTAATATGCGCTTAGCGCCCATTGTTAATAATTAAAAATGACAGCTTAGTAATAACATAATGACAAAAATTTCTTTATGATCTTGTAGAGGGGGCTTTAAACTTTGATTAGGTCACTTTCTGACTTTCATAATAATTATTAGAGAGTGGAATATATGCAAAGTGCATATAGATGCATATATTGCATATTTTCAGACAACAAACACAACATTGGATATTTAAGCTAAACACGATGTATTTTGCATATTTTAAAAATAAATTATATAAAAGTTTAAAATTTTCCTCTCTTAGTTGGAATTTTATAACTTCGATATGAACGAGCTCGTTATTTATCTATCTATCGCTCATTATTATCTATCTGGACTTTCCCATTACTACCTGAATTTAACAATTATGGGTGTTCCCAGAAAAATATTATTTTATTAGCGTAGCAAGTCGTAGGTACCTACCTGCTTTTAAGGGTCTAATATTTATTTTGTCAGTTTCCGGCCAACATTTGTTTAAAGTAAACGTTGTATCGTATTTAGTGTTTTTGAAGTGATTGGTATATATTAAATTTAAATATGTCTACCATTCAAAAAAGTGCTTGGATAAAGTGTTTTCCAGAGTTAAAGTTAAGTGGAGACAAAGTATTTTGCAAGGCCTGTTCCAAAATCGTAAGTTACATTCATTTTCACATTTCATTTTTTAAATATTGTCCTATAACATCAGTAGATGTAGAACGAACTTTTTCTGTGTCCAAACACGTTATTAGTGATAGAAGGCAAAAGTTGCTAGTTGAAAATTTTGAAAAATATTTGATTATAAATTCATACTATAATTTAGATTCTTAATTTAATTATAATATCAGTTTTTGTGTGTCATTTCATTTGTTTTTATGTGAAAAATAAATATGTATTAAACATAAATGTAGGTTGAATTTTTTAAACATAAATGTTTATATTTAATATATTGTTTTATTTTTGAGTTTTGTTAATATGCATTTGCATATTTAGACAAATTTAGAAAAAATACCTGCATATTTGTAGGTAAAGTAATGCATATATATGCGCATATTTTGGTAATGTTGTGTTACATATAGTCCGCTCTCTAATAATTATATTTAACCGAGTTATTAAACCTTGAAAATGGCAATTTTCGCATTTTTCAAATTTTAAATCGCGGATAACTCGACAACAATCAATTTTAGAGAAAAATCACAGGTCTGGATCCCGCGTACCAAAAAAAGTTGATTAATAGCAAGCTGAAAATGTGTGAATAGCTTAACGGTGTCTAGTCGGACAAACTTTGATGTATGGGAACATTGGAACAGAAGAAGTTTTAATAGTGGTTCAGGTTAAAGATTTGGACCGTCAGGCTACGAAAACTGTATTTTGTCGGATAGAACTTCCAATTGATTTGTTACGTTTTCATTGAACTCTAATGCAAAAATCAGACTGCTATTTATCACCAACGTAATTCCTGTTATTTGACATATTCTACGTGTCGGACTTATTAAAATGCCCAGTTGGTGATAAATAGCAGTCTGATATTTGCATGAGAGTTTAATAAAAGGGTAACAAATCAATTGGAAGTTCTGTCCGACAAAATAGATGGGATGTTTTCGTAGTCTGACGCTCCAAATTTTTAACCTGTTCCACGATTAAAACTTCCCCTGTTCCAGTGTTCCCATACATCAAAGTTTGTCCGACTAGGCACTCTTAAGCTATGATCAAATTTCAGCTTGCTATTAATCAACTTTTTTTTGGTACGCGGGATCCAAAACTATACCTTTTTTGCTCAGAATGACCCAAATGATCTAAAAAATTATTTTTGTGAATTTGTTTAAACAATTATTAACAAAAATTATTGTTTAAACAATTTTTCGATTATGGTACCGCCTCTCACCCTGTGAATTTGTTATAAGGACCTCTTTTTGAGTAAGTTTGTGCAAACATTTCGATTTGGAATAATTTACCTAACGGGGGCGACAATACATACTCGACTATATCCTAGAAAACATTTTTCTTAAATACCGTTATATGAAGGGTAGTGCCTGGTGATTTATTGCCGGGCTGAGGCTCGCTTTTCTAAAATAAAACCAGATGTGCGAAAGACTTTGCTTTGGAAATATTTACCTATACAATATATATTTTCACAATAATGGATTTAAACTTAGATTATAGAAACGAATCTTCTTCTTTTTGTGCCTTTTTCGTTTAGAATATTGACGATCATTCTGGCTTTAATGATTTTATTAACTGATGCTTTAAATAGATTAGTTGTTGTGGAGAACCATTTCCTCAGGTTCTTTAACCGTGATATTCTTCTTCTTCCAATTTCTCGCTTCCGAATACTTTGCCTTGAAGTATTACCCTCGGTAATCTGTATTTGGTGCCGTTTCTCATTATGTGTTATACTAACTTTCGAACTTTTTAACGATATATACTTTCTCCTTTTAATGGTGTACATCACCTCTCTTTCTTTTCCCATTCTTCGTAATATGGTCTCGTTGGTTATCTTGTCCGTCCATGATATCCTTATGATTCGTCTGTATAGTCACATCTCGAAGGTTTCAAGTTTTTTCTCCATCGCTTTAGTGAGTGTCCAGGATTCAACTCAGTAGTATAATATTAAAAAGTTATAACATCGTAGGAGCCTTACTTTTATCTCCAGTTTAAGGTTGTGGATTTTAAAGAGTTTTGCCATGTTATTTAACCCTTAAATGCCCAATCGGGGTCACTATGGGACCCCAGACATACATTTTTGGCTATAATATCTTTATTTGAAACATTTGGCAACCGCGCAATCAGGTATTTGTGTGGACGTGTCTCCTACGTTTTCTGTTAGTATACCACGAACATTCGTGAGGTGCAGTGGTCTGTAAGAGAGATTTAGATAAGTGGGGTCTCGCTGTGACCCCGATTGGGCATTTAGAGGCACCAGAATATTTTTATTATTTTTAACATTTTTCGTCAGTTTACATTGAAAAATGGACCGTAAGAGAATGAAAATGACAATAAGCGACCAAGAACATGAAAAAATTATCCGAAATATAGAAGAAGGGATATCAGACTCCGATTTCGACTATGAGATTACCGACGAATCAGATAGCGAAGAGCAAGATGTTTTTGAGGAAAATGTTTCGGAAACTGAGGACAATTTAGAAGTCAACAGTGACGAGGAATCAGATGCAGAACCTACCGAAGTGGACGATAATATTAGTGAGGTTAGTGGTCCAACATATATATCCAAATCTGGAATGCAGTGGAATAGCCTACCTTTCGTGAGATCCAAGAGGCAACAAAAAAATATTATAAATGTACATCCAGGCTTAACAAACTATAGTAAAAATTCCAACACGTTTTTAGACTATTTCAATTTATTTTTGACCGAAGAGATGAAGAATGTCATATGCCTTCATACTAATGAAGAAGCTGTTAGGCGTTATCAAGAGTGGAACGAAAAACATCCGAATAACAAAAAAGAGTGGACGGTACTTACCAACAATGAACTGGATAGCTTTTTAGGAGCACTTATCAAAGCTGGTGCTTTAAGGTGTGGGAAAGAATCGACACGAGAGATATGGTCTACAGACACCTCAATACGCCGGTTATTTTTTACAGCCGCATTAGCTAGGAACCGATTTGAAGAATTATCGAGTTTCTTGAGGTTTGATGACAAAGTGACCAGGGTGGAGCGGAAGGAACAGGATAAGTTAGCGGCGATACGAGTAATTTGGGACATGTTCGTCTCTAACTATGACAAAGCCTTTGAACCATACGAACATATAACCGTTGACGAACAGTTAGTGGGTTTTAGAGGAAAGTGTCCTTTTAGACAATATATAAAATCAAAACCTTGCCGCTATGGGATAAAAATTTGGGCTGCCGCGGATGTTAAAACATCTTATTTATCAAAACTTCAGGTGTACCTTGGAAAACTACCAGGTGGTACAATAGAGAAAAATCAGGGATTTCGTGTTGTGAAAGATCTGGTGGAACCATATCATGGCAGTTGGAGAGGAATTACAACTGACAACTTTTTTACCAGTGTTCCTCTTGCTCAATATCTTTTATCTAAAAACCTTACTTTACTTGGGACCGTCCGCAAAAATAAACCTGATACACCACCACAACTAAGTTTGACAAAAAGACCTGCGGAGTCGTCAATATTTGCTTTTACTAAAGAATTAGCTATGGTTTCGTACATACCTAAAATACACAGGATGGTACATCTTCTTTCAAGTCAACACGATAGTGATATAATTTGTCAAGACTCTCAAAACAAACCCTTGATGATTTTAGACTATAATAATACCAAGGGTGGTGTTGATAATGCCGACAAACTGATTAGGGAATATTCCTGTAAAAGAAGAACTGCTCGTTGGCCATTCAGGCTCTTTATGAATATTATAGACATATGTGCACTAAATGCCTATATTTTATACATTGAAAAAAATCCTGATTGGAAGAAAAATAATTTTTCACGAAGACGTATTTTCCTGTTACAATTAGGGGCTGAGCTTGCTCGAAACAACATGGAAAAAAGAGCGAAATATATAAAACATAAAGCCTATGTAAAATCTGCTCTAAAAGATTGTGGCATACCAATGGTAAACCCAACTACCGAAGTTGCAACTCAATCCGTCCATTCAGCTAAGAAACGTGCTCGTTGTTACCAGTGTCCGCGAAACTGTGACAGAAAAGTGAATACCGTTTGCTCTTTTTGCAAAAAATTTATATGCCAGGTGCACAGAAAAGAAGAAAAAACTATTGTATGTAAAAATTGCAACTAAAAGTTATATGCTTATATTATTATTTAATTTTAATTTTGTTCGAATTGAAAATAATTTGTTTCTAGAAAAGCCGTTAATTTTGTATGAAAAATAAATAAAAATTATTCAAATATGCTTAAAATTATTTTTAACCGTGTTTTCCTTTTAGTCAGTGCTAAATGACGTTACTAAATTGAAAATTTTAGTGGGGTCCCTAGGAGACCCCACATGGGCATTTATGGTTATTTTCATATCACGGGCATTTAAGGGTTAATGCATTCCGGGCCTTCTCTATTTTACATTTTATTTCTTGTGAGTGGTCCCATTGTTCGTTTACTATTGTTCCAAGATAGGTATACTATACTGTATACTGGTATATTTACTCAGTCCCCTGGTGTATTCTTGATAACCAGTTGGGCGCCTCTAATTTTATTTTTGCTGATGACCATAAATTTAGTTTTTGATATATTTTCTTGTAGTCCAAATCTTTTACTTATACGCCAGGGAAATAAGGCAAAAATATACCATGTTCGGAACACTTGAGCAGCCAGGTTACAAATGTTTTTTTTGGGTACTATATACTATACATATACCTAATACATAATAAATACAAAAATGCCCGTCACCGTTCGGACGAGAATTTTAGTTATTAACAAATAAGGGTCAAAAATGGCAGTTTCTTCGTTTAAATCGGTACAGGTAAAAATATGGCCATTAAATATCTAATTTATAGTATTCTTATTTTAGTAGATAAGCAATTTTCCAACTCCCAACTCAATACAAACTGTTCTTGAATCGTTACGCGCATGCGCAATAACGAATAATAATTATGCGCACATTTCTCGTTACTGCGCATACTCGTAACCGTTCAAGAATGGCTTTTTATCGAGTTCATAGATCTAGTTGGCAGTGGCACAAACCACAAACCTCTAGATACCAATGCATATAATATAGGATGACATCACGTTGCCATGACAACCGTTGATGCTTGTGCAGGCTGCTTTGGCGATTGAAACGAGATCTTCATCTAACCAAATCTAACTTTGCCCTAATCAGATGACCTAAATTTTTATAACTGTAATTTCATACCAGTTCATTTATAACTGTAATAAGTTAGTTTCCCCATTAACAAAAATAAACAGAATAATTAAAATTGGACGTTACGAATTGTTCGTTACGAACTTGTATAGTTACGAACTGTCGCCGTTACGAACTGTCGCTGTTACGAATTGTCCGTTACCATTTGTTCGGTTACGAACTGTCGCGTTACGAAATGTCATGGAACCGAACGACATACCCTAACGGCCTAACTGTTCTTTTAAAATATGTCTAACACCTAACATTTTTAGAGACTTGCTTGCCAATTAGTCTGGTCGCAACATAGGGGGTCCCGTGGAAACTTTTACTTCGCCGCGATTTGATTGTGGTATTATAGGTTTTTTGGGTCGCTGACAGGGGCGGCTCGTGATAGTACAAGATGGTGAGGCACACTACACTTGAGGAATATTATTGTGGTTAGCTTCTCTTTAATGAGCGAAAGGTCAATTTTGTGACGTCATAACGTGAGGCCGTCTACAGAACATTGCTGTATTTATTTTAACCCTTGCAAATTATAGTAAATAAATATTTTATTGGCAAAAATAGCAACGAAAGCTCGGATACCATTTTACGTGGCAGGCTGGTATTTAGAGAGAGACAAATTATTTTCTGGCCAAGTCTGTGATAGGTTCATACTCATAGTAGCAGTTTTTTAGCTAATAGTAATTACTAATACCACATATCAAAACAGTATCCATCAGATATTTCGTCCTTCCTGGGTCTCATCAGCGTTGTACAGTAGTGTGCATCGAAAAATGCGAAAAATTTTTTTTGCGATGGAAAAGTAATACCTCACAAAAGTTGCAAGACAACCCCCCCCCCCCCCCCAAGACAATTAAAAATTTTGAAAAAATGTTAACAGACCAAAAAAAATTTTGTTTCGAAACGAAAATGTAATAGCGCACAAAAGTTGCCTAACACACTATTTAGTAGTTTAGTAAAATTACGTTGAAATAAAAAAATATTTTCTGCCCCCCACGGCAACTAAAAATTAGCGCTTGTTCACAATGGACGGAACCATAAGATGAACGTAAACCCTTATCATTTCGTAACCCGTAATTTGTAAATAATTTTATGCAGCGTTCAAAATAGACTTAAATTTTACGTAAAGACAGGTTGTTGTAATGTTAAGATGACATCTGGCAACAGTGTCTATGGACGGTTGTCAGCGGTCACGGGGCATGGCATCGCCCTTGGACGGGAGGGGGGTTCGATGTTCGATGTGGAACAACAACAATGTTTATAACCTTGCTTATTCAATAAAGTTCTTTATTAACAATCTGGTAATCACTAATTACTACATGGTGTCAGGTGAAAAACATCAGAAACATAAAGAGGAAAGAATAGTGTTTTTGTGAACACAGGAAAAATAAAAACCACTTTGAGGTTAAGCTTTAAAGAAAAAAGGCCACGTGTAAAATAAAAGAACAAGAACATTTTTAGCAAATAACTTTTAGCAACTAACTAGTAGTAGTGAAAATAAGTAAGGTATTATGGCTTCTTTTAAACCACCAAATAACCTAAAATTCGATGAGGACATAGCAAAAAACTTTGAACAGTTCCATAATAGTTTCAAGTATTACATGAAGGCATCGGGATACGAAAAGAAAGATGACGAGACAAAAATAGCTATATTTTTAAACATAGCGGGAGAGGAGGCGCAGGTTGTATTTGAAACTTTCGAACTAGAGGATGATAAGAAAAAAATATATAAAGAAGTAATTCAAGCCTTTGAGAATCACTGCGCTCCTGTTAAAAATGAAACTTATGACAGATACAAGTTCTTCAACAGGCTACAAGGAGATAATGAAGACTTTGAACATTTTCTCACGGATATTAAAACTTTGGTAAAGCCGTGCAATTTTGGTACTCTTGAAAACAGCCTGTTGAAGGACAAGATTGTAATTGGAATTAAAAATAATGAGCTGCAAGAAAGACTATTAAGAACACCAAATTTGGATTTAAAAACAGCAGTAGAATAGTGCAGGGCTGCAGAAATGAGTAAGAAACAGTTAAAAGCACTTAATAATGAGAAAGCAATAGATGCAGTAATGAAGAAGGACTTCAGGAGAGAAAACAAGTTAAGAAATAAAAGTCAAGCAGTAGCAGTACAGAAGAAATGTCAATTTTGTGGCAGGATGCATAAGCCCGGAGAATGCCCAGCTTATGGGAAGATATGTGTTGTGTGCAAAAAGCAAAATCATTTTGCTAATGTCTGCAAATTTGGTCAGAGGAAAGTGCATGAACTTCGGGAAGTGGAAAGTGATAGTGGTAGTGATATAGGTGACTACTTACAAATTGACTGTATAGAAGTAGATTCTGTAGAAAAACATGAAGATAAATGCTGGATAGAGAGGGTAAGTGTGCATGATGTTGACATACCTTTTAAGCTAGATACCGGCAGTGAGGTTTCTATTTTGCCACATAAATATTTTTTAAAAATTGATGAAAGTAAAACCACTTTAGTAGATACTGATACTGTTCTAGTAGTGTATGATGGCAACAAAATAAGACCTCTTGGGACAGCAGTTTTGGACTGTAATGTTAAAGATAAGAAAACAGAAATTAAATTCATTATAGTTCAACAAAACAACACTGTACCTATTTTGGGCCTAAGGGATTGTGTTAGTTTAAACTTGATAAAAAGGGTAGATACCATATTCACAAGCAAAGAAAAGCTAGAAAACCTTTTTGCTAAAGATAAAGTAGTATTTGAGGGACTAGGTAACATAGGTAGCTATAGTATAAAGTTAAAAGAAGGAACAGAGCCAGTAGTTAAGCCTCAGAGAAGAATTCCTGAGTCTATAAAACCTAAATTAAAAAAGGCTCTTGACAAATTAGAAAAGGAGAGCATTATACAAAAAGTGCAGGGACCTATTGAGTGGTGCCATAATTTAGTTATTGTGGAGAAACCTAATGGTAGTTTAAGGTTATGCCTTGATCCACAGTATCTAAATCAGGGCATCATAAGGGAGAGGTGTTTAATACCCTCTGCGGAGGAAATTTTTAGTAGATTGGCAGGAAAAAAATACTTTTCAGTCTTGGACATGAAGGATGGGTTTCTTCAAGTAGTGTTAGATGAAGATAGCAGTAAAATGTGTTGCTTTAGTACACCTCATGGTGTTTACAGATATTTACGAACGCCTTTCGGGTTGTCATCAGCTCCTGAGGTAATGCAGAATTTGAACTTTAATATTTTTGGGGACATAAATGGGATTGAAATTTATTTTGATGACCTAATAATTGCAGCAAATAGTATACAGGAACATGATATAATTTTTAAAAATGTCATTGATAGAGCTAAAAAGCATAATGTTAAATTTAATAAAAATAAATTGCAATACAGGGTAAACCAAGTAAAATTTTTAGGAGTCATAATTTCTGAATTTGGGATTAAATGTGATCCTGATCATGTAGAAAGTATATTAAAATTAGAAACACACCAAAATGTAAAAACTTTGCAATCTTTTCTGGGAATGTGCAATTATTTAAGCAAATTCATACCACATTTTACTGAAAGTACAGCTCCTCTTCGAGAGCTTATTAAAAAAGAAAATATGTGGAATTGGGGTAACAAGCAAGACAAAGCTTTTCTAGAATTAAAAAATAAATTAAGTAAAGCGCCTACTTTAAAAATATTTAACAAGGACCAGCCCATAATTTTACAAAACGGACAGTTCTAAAGAAGGGGTGGGTGCTTGCCTCTTACAAGAGGGGCAACCAGTATCTTTTTATTCTAAAAGTCTTACAGATGCTCAGGTAAGATGGGCTCCTATTGAAAAGGAGTTGTATGCAGTTTGTTCTGGTGTTGAAAAATACCATCAATTCATTTATGGTTATAAAGTAACTATACAAACTGATCACAAGCCCCTAATTTCGATTGCAAAAAAGGACATAAATAAGGTAAGTTCTAGGTTGCAAAGAATGCTATTAAAATTATTAAAATATGACTTGACTTTTGAATATGTTCCGGGGCCAAAAATGTTTATGGCAGATTTTCTCTCAAGAAATTTTTTAAAAAACACAGCTTGTGAAGATAAAACCTTGTTAGAAGTAGTCCACTGTATGAGTGTTGACTCACACATTAGTGATAATCGCTTAGCTCAAATAAAGTTAGAAACAGCCAAGGACAAAAATCTTAAAACATTTCTAGACTGGTACAGTGTTGGTTTTCCTAAAAATAATACAAATATAGAGAGTCATGAACTTAAAAACCTATATAAACTAAGAGATAACATTACGGTCCAACATGGTATTCTTTATTTAGGTTTAAAAGTAATAGTCCCAAAAAGCTTAAGAAGGGAAATGCTAGACATCATACACACTGGCCATTATGGCATTAACAAATCTAAAAATAGAGCACGATCTGTACTATATTGGCCGGGCATGAGTAATGATATTGTTAAGGTGGTACAAAGTTGTTCCATTTGTGAAAAATTTAACATATCAAATTCAAAGGAACCTTTAATACCCCATCAAGTCCCAGACCTGCCCTTCAATAAAGTAGGGGTTGATTTATTTCAATTTGGCAATAAAGACTATTTAGTCCTAGTAGATTATTATAGCAGATGGCTAGAAATAAAGGAATTACGAAACAAAACTTCAGAAAGTGTAATTAATGTTTTAAAAGAAATTTTTTCACTGTTCGGAATACCATCTGTTATGATATCTGACAATATGCCATTTAGTAGTTATAGGCTTAAGGTATTTGCTAAGGAGTGGGGGATAAATATAATAACATCAAGTCCAATGTATCCTAAATCCAATGGGTTAGCGGAAAAGGGAGTGGGTATAGCCAAGAGACTGATGAAGAAATGTGCTGAAAATAATGTAAGATGTAAACTTGGCTTTACTCGCTTATCGTAACACACCTATCACGGGTATGAATTATTCACCTTCCCAAATGCTAATGTCACGTGTGTTGCGCGATAAATTACCATGTAACACAAAGCTTCTAAAGCCTAAACTTTGTACAAATGTCAGTAAGCAAATACTAGCGTCTAAAGCTAATTCTAAACTAAGTTATGATCAGACTGCAATTTCTAGAAAAAAATTTGAAACAGGCAACAATGTCTTAGTTCAAGACGGTAGATCTAAGTTATGGTCGCCTGCCAAAATTGTTCAACCTTGTCAGGTTCCTAGGTCTTATGTAATACAAAAGTCTGATGGTCGGTTTTTGAGAAGAAACACTTTTCAGTTAAGAAAATCGCACAATGATGTTGTAGTTAATCCTAAGTGTGATGTTCCTCTTTTAGAAGGTATAGCCAGGCCAAGTTTGCCTGTTAGTAACATTCACAATAATATTGCTAAGACTGTTCAACCTAGCAATAATGAAACAGGATCTCCTCCTACAAATAAGTTTGGACGAACTATTAGAAAACCTGCCTATCTGAAGGACTATTGCACTTAAATTAAGTATTATATTTTTAGTTTTATATGTTTCTATATTTTTGGGAAAAGGGAGATGTTGTAATGTTAAGATGACATCTGGCAACAGTGTCTATGGACGGTTGTCAGCGGTCACGGGGCATGGCATCGCCCTTGGACGGGAGGGGGGTTCGATGTTCGATGTGGAACAACAACAATGTTTATAACCTTGCTTATTCAATAAAGTTCTTTATTAACAATCTGGTAATCACTAATTACTACACAGGCTGTCTTTAAGTAAAATTTAAGTCTATTGTGAACGCTGCATAAAATTATGTACAAATTACAGTTTACGTTCATCTTATGGTTACGTCCATTGTGAACAAGCGCTTAGAAAAAATACATTAATATGCGAATTTCTTTTGTAAGGGAAATGTAATAGCTTATAGAACTTGAGTAAATAAATTCGGTTTAAATTGGAAAATATTTTCTGGTTTCAAAAGACTATTAAAAATTTCCCAGAGAAATTTCCTAGAGATGGGATTCCCATCTCTAGTGTGGGCAGATCAACACGTGAAAAATCAGGCTCTCTAAAAATTCAATTTTTTGGCGAATAAGAAATAGTTTCTAAAGTGATTTTAGTTACAGTGTGTCAAAGACGATTAGTGTTAAGTGAAGTTATAGAAATAAACTTTTGAAACAGACTGTAAGTACAATAATATTAAATACAATACATAAACTTAAAACAACAAATACAATTTAATTCAACATCAAGCCAAAAAAGTAGATCATTAGAACGTTGATTACAAGCTCCAGAAACTGGAATTTTGAAAGTTAAAGGTAGGAACTGTTGAATCGAACTGCTCCAAAATAACGTAAAATAATTTAATTTAATTTAATTCAATTTAGTGGTAACACATTCGAAAGAGAAACATATTGCTTGAGAAAATCATCTTCCTCTGGCGCGATAGGTGGGGAGGGTGATTTTATCGCGAGCAATTTCGGTAAGAAAATGAACCCCGACGATTACACATCCGACGATAATCGGAAAAGATATAGAGAAAATGAAGAGCAGTCTTTTTCGAAAAGCAAAAAAGTATCAAGAACCCCAGATAAAAGGAACACAGAGGAAGACAAACTAGACCAAATATTAAATATGATGGCAAACTTAACGAAAGAGACACAAGATCTGAAAATTCACGTAAAAGAAATTAAAGAGGAGCAAAGGCAATACAGAGAAGAAATGAGGGAACTCCGAATTGAATTAGAAGAATTAAGACAAGAGAATGGTGAAGTGCGAAGAGAAAATGAACACATGAAAAAGGAACTGGAAGATGTAAAAGTGCGCCTTGAAAGACTCGATAGAGCAAGAAAAGAAAATAATGTTATAGTACAGGGAATGACAATAGATACGGGAGATAGAAGATTACTAAAAGAAACAATGGAGAACTTTATGAAAAAAGAACTAGATATTAATATAAAGATAGAAGAAGCTGTGAAATTAGGAAACAAAACATGTTTAGTCAGATTGCCAAACAAAGAGGAAAAAATAAAAGTAATGGAAAATAAAAGAAAACTTAAAGAAGTAAAAGAAGAAAGAATATATATAAACAATGATTTAACGAAAGAGGAATTACAAATACAAAAAGAAATAGTCAAAATAGCAAATGATGAAATAAAGAAAGGAAAACGCGTCCAAATTAAGCACAACAAATTGATAATAGATGGACGGGAGAGGAAATGGAATAAGAACAAGAATCAGTTGGATGAGGTTTTTCAAAACGTTTCAAAAAACTAGCAACTGATGAGAGAATACAAGACAATACTTATTTGGCGACGGACGAGGCAAATAAAAAGGAAATGAGTGCAGATAAATTGAGGTATCACAAAAAAGAAATAAATAAGAGCAGACAAGGAAACAAAAATACAAGACGAAAACAAAAAAATAAAAAACATAAAGAACTGAAAATAAGCACATGGAATATAAGAACGATGTTGGCACCAGGAAAAATGCTAGAAATAAGCAAAGAACTAGCAAAGTATAAAATAGATATTGCAGCACTGCAAGAGATACGGTGGGAGGGACAAGGACAGATTGATAAACAAGACTTTACACTATTATACTCAGGAGGAAAGAAGCAAGGACAAAAAGGAGTGGGATTCATGATTCTAGGACAGCTAAGAGAAAAAGTCATAAACTTTAAACCGATATGTGAAAGAATTACGTATGTAAGAATAAATAATAAACCATTCAATATATCACTATTAAACCTATACGCACCTACAGAAACAAGCAACACAGACAATAAAGATAATTTTTATGATAAGATAGAAGAAGAGATGGAAAAAATACCCAAAGAAGATGTTATAATTATACTAGGAGACCTCAATGCCCAGATTGGAAAAGAAGATTTTTTACAGCAAATTGCAGGAAAACACACCGTACACAAAAACACTAATGATAATGGTCTAAGACTATGTAACCTAGCAACAAGAACAAACATGATAATAAGCTCAACAAAATTTGAACACCCTAAAATGCATAAAGTAACATGGAGGTCACCTGATCAGAAAACGTATAGCCAAATTGATCACATACTAATAAACAAAAGAAAACAATCTTCAATGAAGGACGTGAGAACTTTCAGAGGTGCGTGTGCGGATTCAGACCACTATATGGTCGCAGCCACCATAAGACAAAAAGTTAAAATCCAAACTAAACAGAAAAATCAACAGAAAAAATGGAATGTCAATAAATTGCAGAATGCAGATATTAGAAAAAAATATGAAGAAGTAACAGTGCAAATAAGAGAGAAATATAAAGCAGAGGACATCAAATCAGAATGGGACATGATCAAAAAGTCAATAGAAGAAGCTGCAAAAAAGCAGGTAGGCAAACACCAGAAGAAAACAAAAAACGAATGGTATAACAACGAATGTAAAGAACTAACAGCACAAAAGGTGCAAGCAAGAATTAAATGGCTGAGAACGGATAAAGAGGAAGACAGAGAAAGTTATGAAAAATTAAGAAAGGACGCTAAGAAAATTATAAGACAAAATAAAAGAAGATGGGCAGATGAAAAGATGCAAGAAATAGAACAGGAAAGAACAAATAGAAACACGAAACATTTCTATAAAAATATTAAAGAACAAACCAAAAAATACAAAGGTAAAACAAACGGAATAAAAAATAAAGAGGGAATAGTCATTGTAGAAGACACTGAATACACTGAGGAATACACTGGAGAAGAAATGCACGAAGAGGAAACGGTGGACGAAGATGCAGACGAAATACACATTGCAGTCTCAAAAGAGCCAACAATAGATGAACTCGAGGAAGTAATACAGAAGAGCAAAAATGGAAAAGCTCCAGGAAAAGACGAAATTAACATGGAACTTATAAAATATGGAGGAAAGGAACTGAAGGAAAAAATACTATCACTATTGAAAAATATATGGAAGGAAGAGAAGATGTCAGAGGACTGGGAGATAGGGCAGGTAATAACAATACATAAAAAGGGAGACCAACAAATTTGTGAAAATTATAGAGGAATAACACTACTAAGCACAACATATAAAATATTGACTTCGATAATAAGAAAAAGATTGTCAAAGATCACGAAGAAGAGAGTGCGACAGTACCAATGTGGATTCACAGAAGGAAGATCAACAATAGATGCTATACACACAATAAAACAAATAATGGAAAAAGCAAATGAATACAAACTGCAATTAGAAATGCTATTCATCGATTTCAAACAGGCATTTGATTCGATTAAGAGAAAACAACTAATGATTGCCCTGGAAAAATTAAAAATCCCACATAAACTCAGAAAATTAATAAATATGACAATGAGAACTACCAAAATTAGCATAAAGACGCAAAGAGGCGAGACAGATGAATTCATTATAAATAAAGGAGTGAAACAAGGGGATGCCTTATCCACGACACTGTTTAATCTAGCTTTAGAATATGTACTACGAAATATAAACAAAGGAAACCTAAGAACAAGAGGTGGACAAATAATCGCATATGCAGACGACATTGTTATTATTGCAAAAAATAGAAACATAATGAAAGAAATGCTAGAAGAAATAAAAGAGAAAGGGGAGACAATGGGACTCACATTAAATGAAGAAAAGACGAAAATATTAAGACTAGGGAAACCAGCAATAAAAGGAAAAACCAAAATAGGAAATTCAGAGTTTGAAGATGTAGAACATTTCAAATACCTAGGAGTGACAATAAGCAAAACGGGTGAAAGAATACCAGAAATAAAAGAAAAAATATTGGCAGCGAATAAAGCTTATTTTGCAAATAAAACACTACTTAAAAGCAAAATACTGTCTATTAAAACCAAGATGAGAATGTATAACACCATAATTAGACCAATATTATTATACGCAGCAGAAACAATGACGATGACTAAAAAAGATGAAGAAAACTTAAGAATAGTGGAGAGAAAGATCATGAGAACCATACTGGGACCAATCAGAACAGAGCAAAATGAATATCGAAGCCGAACAAATGCAGAGATTAAGAAAGTACTAAAAGAAGATATCACACCATAATTAGACCAATATTATTATACGCAGCAGAAACAATGACGATGACTAAAAAAGATGAAGAAAACTTAAGAATAGTGGAGAGAAAGATCATGAGAACCATACTGGGACCAATCAGAACAGAGCAAAATGAATATCGAAGCCGAACAAATGCAGAGATTAAGAAAGTACTAAAAGAAGATATCGTGACCAAAATAAAGCAATGCAGAGTTAGATGGTTAGGTCACATCTGGCGGGCAGGAGATGAAGCAGTGACATATGCTATGATAGAATGGAATCCAGGAGGAAGAAAGAAAAGAGGAAGACCAAGATCAAAGTGGTTGCAAGAAGTTGAAGAAGACTTAAAAAACGCAGGAATCAGAGAATGGCGGGGAAAAACTAGAGATAGGAAAAAATGGAGAGAAATCGTTAAGAAGATAACATAAGCAAAAGGGACTGATCCTCCTAAGAAATAGGATCTAGAAAGCTTACGCGACTTAGCCCCATATCGGGGTGTACAGTCACTATATATATATATATATATATATATATATATATATATATATATATATATATTAAAAATTTAACTTAAGAAAGGTATACTAAAATATTCTTTTTATAACAAAATAGCCTAACTTATCCGTCTCCCTGACGTCACCCAAGTTTTTTAATACTAAAATAAATATATATAAAGCAAAGTACAAAATTAGGTATGTAAATATTACAAAAAAATATGGGAAAAGCATTATATTCGAAGATGTCTTCCGATTTAGCATAGTGAGGCATAGTTTTTCTGGAATCAATTCGAGTTTTTATAAATCGATCCCTCGAATACGCTCCACAAACTACTAGAGAAGCTTGTGTCACAAGCTTGACACATAGTTCTACACATTGTTTGTGGCAGTGATATTTCTCAATCTCAATGTTAAAAGGGTCTAAGTTAGGGTTCTTAATAAAATCTCGCAGATTGTCACTCGAAGATCTAGAGATATAGGTGGTTCTGTAAGGTGATATTCTTGTTAGTTAATTAACTCAAAGTAGTCGTTGGAATAAAAATTTTTATAGGAGAAAGTTTGAAGTGTATTATATTTGTTTTTGTTTTCCCTATCAATCGAGCTTATCACCATTTTTCTGGGACCTCTTTGATTTAATAGAAATTCGCCCTTATCCAGAGGCACTTTTTGAGATTTGCTACAAAGACAATTAGGTAATCAGAGTGTCACATTTGCATGCTGCAAGATCGAAACGTGTAGTTTTACTTTTGTTCTTAAAGCATTGAATTTTATTTTTGTAAAATTCACTGTTTTTCCTGTTCGTAAATGGTTTCATAAGTTTCATATATTTGTTATGATAGGCTTTTAAAAACTGAATAATTCTTGTATGTTAAATTATTGCAATTAAAGCCTTTTTCCATATTTCCTCCAATTTAATTGCAACCTGTTCGGCAATACTAGAAAATATTCTGGCTCTTTCTTGCTGAGTTTTTTAACTTCTTGCAACCACAAAATTTCATCGCTTGTTTGTATTTTTGTATTTCGGTAAAACATTTTCAGGTATATTTGGTGGTTGCCCAAAAATGGGGCGTCCACAGCACATCTTGATTTTATTCCCCATGGTCCTGGTTTATCTATTTTAAAAATCTTTAATTTACAAACAACAATAATAACAAAGTAGGGGTTAATAATAACAAGTATTAATAATAACAAGTAATAATAACAAAGGGGTTGGGGAGACTGAAAAAACAAATAAAACTTTAAATATCGTTTAAATTTGTAATTGACAACATTTTAAGTTTTCTTTAATTGATCTTAGATCGAGTTAGCACATATTTTATTCCAAATATGATAAATTGAAATTTCCATAAAAATCAGGTTTTTAATAAAATTCAAGGTCGTTGGGGGAGCAGAACATTCGCTTAAAAATAAATTAAAAATACTAATATGCTGAAAAATAACACTAGCACTTTTTCACACTATTAGATATAACATTTCCAACTGTTATTTTTTCGATGCACCCTATTGTATGTTTTTTAATTTATAGAAAAAGTAATTTTTTAATAATTAAATAATAATTATAAATTATAGTCAGAAAAATTAGATCGGACACCTCTTGCTTTTTTGCTTTTTATAATTGTTAACATACTAAATTACAAATCCAATAATTTTTATCCATTAAACAGATCGGTGCAGTTCGACCCTATACGCTTATATATTGTATCGTATTTTACACTACTGAGGCATGCTTCAGGCAGGATATTTGAAACAGCGTTCGAAATTGTTCTCAGAAGTTGAATTTTGTTGCTGCTCGGTCTAGTCCCTTTTGTAGATATAGAACCCATGAGAGGCTGGCCCAAGCATGCCTCTCCTGTAACCATTATTTGAGAAAGTGAAAATGAGATGCTGTGGACTACCAGGGCCGTACCTATTTTTATTGTTTATCATAAAAATAAAGTTATTTAACAAATTTCAAAAAGTTAAGTTGTATTTAATGAATTGATGATGGGATAAAGAAATAACGTAAATAGTGGATTGATATACTGATGAGGCACTGCCTCACCTGCCTCATAGGACCAGCCGCCACTGGTCGCTGAATCCAATGGAAGTGGTCTGGAAGCCCAAATGTGGTGATTTTAATTGTTATTAACAAATTATGGTAAAATTAGGTGTTTTTCAGGAATTATTAGAAGTCCTGTAAATAAACTGATAGTGTTAAGGTCTTCTCTGGTGTATTTTTGGTCGCTGAATCGAATTCGACTAGTCGCGATTAGGTACTCAAAATATGTTCTTATTTTGTTAATAACAAAATAATAGTTTATTCGCCGAAAAGTTCGAAATGCGCTATCTACAGCAAGTTTGTAGTCTTCTTCATAGTAATTGATGGATTCGACCGTTACTTGATGGAAGTTCATTTTATCTAACAATAAAACACTGAAAACGTTTGTTTTCTATACTTCCACAAAATTTATTATAACTAAGTGACTACAGCTGTTTCGGCGGAGTGCCTTTCTCAAGTGATATAGTTTACAATGTGTTTGCCTTTTTAAGTCTTCAACTGAAGAGGTTGAGGAGTGGGGAGCTGTTTGTCTCGAGTTGGTCATTCAGAATTATATCTGTATTTTTCAGTTTATTAATTTCCATAGATTCTAAAAAATTCATATTCAAAATAAAGGCCTTAAGCTATCTTTTTTAGAATCTATGGAAATTAATAAACTGAAAAATACAGATATAATTCTGAATGGCCAACTCGAGACAAACAGCTCCCCACTCCTCAACCTCTTCAGTTGAAGACTTAAAAAGGCAAACACATTGTAAACTATATCACTTGAGAAAGGCACTCCGCCGAAACAGCTGTAGTCACTTAGTTATAATAAATTTTGTGGAAGTATAGAAAACAAACGTTTTCAGTGTTTTATTGTTAGACTTCTTCATAGTATTTTTATACGCTAAATCGATTGCCGCTAGTCGTGATAGCTTAAACCACGTTTCGACTTTGTTATTAATAAATTATTGCAAAAATAACGGTTTATAATACGTTCACTCACGGTTTTTGCTATAAATTTTAAAAAAACCACTTGGATTGACATGAAATTTGGCATACACTAGGCTAACATGTCAGATAAAACAAGTGATATTGTGCCGATGTCTGCTTTTACCCTGGGGGTGAGTGTCACGCCTTTTCGGGGGTGAAAAAAGAAACCTTTTAAATAAGTCCGGAAGTGGATAAACTGATTAATTTTAAGCAACTTTTGTTCCATACAGTTTTTTGACCAAGTCAATACTTTTGGAGTTATTTGGTTTGTTTGTTGAAAAATGAACATATTCACTCGCAAATAACTCAAAAAGTATTGACTTAGTGAAAAAACTGTATAGAACAAACGTTGCTTAGAATTTATCAGTTTATCCAATTCCGGACTATTTTAAAGGTTTCTTCTTTCACCCCCGAAACGGGGTGAAACGCACCCCAGGGTAAAAGCACACATCGGCACAATATCATTTGTTTTGCTTGACATGTTAGCTACGTGCATGCCAAATTTCATGTCATTCCAAGTGGTTTTTTAGATGACTCCTAGTAGAGCAAAAATCGTGAGTAAACGTACTATAAACCGTTATTTTTGCAATAATTTATTAATAACAAAGTCGGAACCTTGTTTAAGCTATCCTGACTAGTGACAATCGATTTAGCGTATATGATTCAATAAAATTGTGTTTTGACTGGGAAAGTTCTGATTTCTTTCATTATAATATATGGCTTTTGGGCTGCTGAATCCGAATATAAGGTTTGCGGACAAAATTTCTTGCAGGAACATTGAAAAAATCGCGAAAAATGCGAAAAATTTCAGCTTTTTTCCGCTTTTTTGCTCAAATCTCGAAAACTGTTAACTTTTAGTAAATGGCCTGTTAACAGAAATTAAAGTACTTAAAACTATCTACAAACATCACTAATTACTTTTTTTTCAGACGAACTGTTCGGTCTAAAGTATAAGTTGAAAATTGCCAATTTTTAACGGTCTCGGCAAAACCCACTTTTTACATTCCAAAACTTTATTTTTTATTAGAATGCTGCCATTTGATAAATTTCTCCTAGTTTTCTGTACAAAGTAGTTGGTACAGTAGTGGTTAGTACACTGTAGTTTTCTGTGCACCTGAGATTTATGGAAGTCAGAGAGCTGTTCAACTAATAAATTTTGAAAGGACAAAACCTCAAGCTTTATCAGAAATCAAGATCCGAAGTGAATTTCCACACCAACTGAAACTGCGACTCCATCTGTGCCTGATCTTCTGGGCTCTAAGGTAAGGGAAAAGCAGAGATATTCTCGGTATTTTAGGATGGAATGGATTCATGGAAGCTATGAGAAGAGATATACCATATTCATATTATGAACTAACATTTATTATTTGTACAGAAAACTAGGAGAAATTTATCAAATGACAATATTCTAATAAAAACAACAGTTTTGGAATGTAAAAAGTGGGTTTTGCCGAGACCGTTAAAAATTGGCAATTTTCAACTTGCACTTTAGACCGAACGGTTCGTCTGAAAAAAAAGTAATTGGTGATATTTGTAGATAATTTTAAGTACCGTAATTTCGGGTGACTTTGGCCCGCCAGGGTGACTTTGGCTCATTTTGGGAAAAATATATTTTAGCAACTAGGGCAATTGTACAATAAATTATCAAGTAAATTTCATTATACCGCACCATCAGTACCATATGAACTGTTTGAAAATTTTAATAAATTATGCTAATACTTGTTATGTCACGAAAAAAACGAATTTCTAAAATTTGGTCATTCCACATAAGATTTTTTGACTGCAAAAATTGGTTGTCAACCAATAATACTTCCAAGAGTAAGATTAATTGCATAGTGGCATATTGAAAATCTGTGAATTCTTAACCTCCGTACATCGTTATTTCAGTCTAAACATAGACAGTAAGACGGTCGGATATTATTTTGCAAGGTGCTACAAAATTTAACGGTTTTCGGGTGACTTTGTCCCAGTTTGTTGATTGTTGGATTTTGGTCATTGGTTGCTTCTATATTAAATTAAAGTAAGTAAATGCTGATTTTAAATTTGCTTTTAGCCTTGTAACAACTGCAGGGTTTATTAACTTGCAGATACTTCGTCGAATTCTTCATTTAGTGAGAGCTATAGGGATAATGAAGATCTACATAAGCTTTCCATTGGAGTTGGAGACTTCGTAATTGTATCTGACTACTTTGACAGCTTTCCAGGAAAATTCGATGGATTTGTAAGAGGTAGTAATAACTGTTACGGTTGGGTGCAAGTAATGGTACTGGGTGAAAGAAGTTTATGGCAATGGCCCGAAGTCTCCGTAAGAAAATCCTACCACTTGGCTAATGTTGATTTCACTGAGCCATTGGAACTTGTAGATAACCGATATTTCTTTCCAGATTTAAAAAAAAGCTTGTAAATCGTTTTATTGTTCATTTTTTGTTAAGAAATGATGTTTTTTGTTAACCTAGGTTCCTAGGTAAAGTTTCATGTTAGTTTTAGTTTTTCATTGTTTGAAATTTAAATAAATTTTTTTCACCTAACAAAATGTTTGTTTCTGATTCATCTGGTAGGGTCACTTTAGCCCGAACAATAATAATCACAGAGAATAAATATAAAATGTAGCTTGAGACAAAGTCACCCGACACTAGCGGGTGACTTTGCACACCATATTTTTATTTTTTTTATAATACAGGAAGCGCCTTTTTGTGTTTTCGTGTAATTTTTCCAAAAGAGTAGTTATAGACTCAAATACACATAAATAAAGAAACATACTTTTATGTATTCAAAAAACTGAAATCTACATTTAAACTTCGAAAGTGAGTCAAAGTCACCCGAAATTACGGTACTTTAATTTCTGTTAACAGACCATTTACTAAAAGTTAATAGTTTTCGAGAGATTTGAGCAAAAAAGCGGAAAAAAGCTGAAATTTTTCGCTTTTTTCGCGATTTTTTCGATGTTCCGGCAAGAAATTTTGTCCGCAAACCTCATATTCGGATTCAGCAGCCCAAAATCCATATATAATGAAAGAAATCAGAACTACCCCAAAACTTTCCCACTAGAGGGCTCGTAGAGTACAAATTCACTGAATCAATAAAAATACTATGAAGAAGACTACAAACTTGCTGTAGATAACGCATTTCGAATTTTTAGGCGAATAAACAATTATTTTGTTATTAACAAAATAAAAACACATTTTGAGTAATCGCGACTAGTCACATTCGATTCAGCGACCAAAAATACACCGGAAAAGACCTTAACACTATCAATTTATTTACAGGGCTTCTAATAATTCCTGAAAAACACCTAATTTTACCATAATTTGTTAATAACAATTAAACGCACCACATTTGGGCTTCCAGACTACTGGATTCAGCGACCCAAAAAACCTATAATACCACCATCAAATCGCGGCGAACTAAAAGTGCCACGGGACCCCCTATGTTGCGACTAGACTAAATGCCGTTGTTATTTCAATCAACGTCAATATCCAATACGTAGGTATAAATTTATTAAATGTAAACCACGTACAGTACTTTTATTTTTTACTCCTTTTAAACTCCTTTGTATATTATATTCCAATCAAGGATGGCACCTAAAAACATTTTATTTAAAATACACACTAATTATCCAGGTACAGTAAATTGGACTAAAGTTTAATGGCAATAAAGTTTAATATATTCTTCTAAAAGCTTTACAATAATATCACTTAGGTTTGGATCCCGCGTATGAAAAAAAAGTTGATTAATAGCAAGCTGAAAATTTGTTAATAGCTTAAGGGTGTCTAGTCGGACAAACTTTGATATATGGGAACACGGGAACAGAGGAAGTTTTAATTGTGAAACAGGTTAAAAATTTGGAACGGTCATACCACGAAAACGGAACATGTATTTTGTCCGACAGAACAGACTTAAACTCTCCGAACAGAGATTAAACTCTCATGCAAAAATTACACTGCTATTTATCACCAATATGGGCGTTTTAATGAGTGGAACATGTAGAATATGTCAAATGACAGGAATTATGACAGGTGATAAATAGCAGTCTGATTTTTGCATGAGAGTTTAATCTCTGTTCGGAGAGTTTAACCCTTTCAGTCATCGTGTCCACACGGATGGACATCGATTTTCAAAGCATTCTCTTAAAACATCGATGGTTATTATCGCCCAAATCATTTTGTCCATGTGTGGGTACATGCATAAGAAAAGCATTGAATACATTGATAGCCATCTGTTAGTCGATTTGTGAAGCTATATAAAACGCAAAACAGGTTGCATTTAGCACGCTGTCGTGGTGGTGAAAACACCTGTTTGTTATTGGAACGATTTCTATTGAATAAACTTGTTTTTTCGTACAAATACCTGCTGATTTGGGTAAGTAAAGAGCATTAGTATAGTGTGTTTATATTATGTATCAAACTGTTGACTGAAAATATCTTATAAAGTGGTGTATATTTATATGTCCATGTAGATGGACAAAATGACTTAGGTATACTTATGCATATAAAAATTAGCAAGGTCGTGTTGTTTTAGATATCCATAAAATGGAAAGTTTACCGTCAACTAGTAAAGAAAAGAGATGGTCACGACCCTTGACTGAGGATGAACTTCTGGATTTACTCATGAAAGACGATGATGACTCAGAAATATTACGTTTGTCAGATGCTGATGACGCCAACAGTATTGCGGATCTAAATGACGTTTCCTCAGAATTTGGCGATGATATCCAAGATATTGAGGAAACTATTTTTGACGGATTGATCCAAGAACAGAAGTCAACAGAAAGAGGTGAGCTAGAAAATCTAGAATATCCCAATGAAGTGACTACAGAACAACCAATGTCTGAGGACATGAAAACCAAAGAAAATTCCAACCAAACCACTGAAAAACAAACAACTGCAAAGGAGAGACTGCTAGAGTTTTGTAAAGAGTTCAAACTCACAAATAAGAAAGATGTTTGTTGGAAAAAAAATATTACCTATCTTACCAGGCCAGTACAGTGGTTTGTTCCAGAAGAAGTACAAGTTGATGAATTACCTGCTCCTATTGAATATTTTATGAAATACATACCTGATGCTCTGTTTGAGAAGATTTCAGAAATGACTAACTTATATGCCGTACAAAAAAATATTACTCGGTTTTCTCCATCAGATAAAGAAGAAATAAAGCGATTTGTAGGCATTCACATTATTATGGGAAATCTAAAATTCCCAAGAGCAAGACTGTATTGGTCCCAGCTTACAGGTATTTCAATTGTAAAAGATAATATGACATTCAATCGCTTCTCTAAGTTGCGCAATACCATTCACTTAAGACACCCTTAAGCTTTTAACAAATTTTCAGCTTGCTATTAATCATCTTTTTGAAGTTATACTTCTTTACCGGCGATAGAGGGTGAATTTTTATATGGTAAAACCTAGCGACCGGGCGCATGCGCATTATAACTTTGTTCTGATTGGATGTTCAAATGACATGTCAAAAATTATTCAATATGGCGGCTGTGGCACAGCTGTAGTTAGATTATTTACGGTTGTTGCGTTTTAAAATTTGTGTGAAAAGAAACAACAAACAAAAGTTAGTTAATAGTTATACTGCCTTTTTAAATAGTTTTCATATACCTATATTTTTGGATTTTGGACAAGGAAAACTCATTCTAATTTGGTAAGTAGTTTTTATTATAATCATATTGTAATTATTCATTTGGATTAGGTTGAAATACATACATTTATTTTCTCAAGAATGCGGATTTTAGAGAGAAATCCCAAATTAGGTTCGATTTTTATTTTTAAATTATGATTTTTTGGCGTAGATTTATTTATCTAGTAGGTATGTAATGCTTTGATTTACATACTTAATTTGATTACCAACAAAAGTTCTACCAATCTTCATCTAATATATTGTTTTCTTACTGTTTTGTTATATTTTTATATTTTCTTCCACAAAATTTAAACTACATAATTTAATTTTCAAAACAACTGTCAAACAGTAAAACGTTCAGTTACCGTATTTTTCTACATGATAAATAATGTGGGATTGGACGAGTGAGTCTACGCTTCGATTACGAATCAAACCGCCACGAAATTCACGGGTTCAATTCCCGATGCAAGTTTTATTTTTTTATGCATGTTATGATTGTAAGTATATTTGTTATATAATTATTTTTGCAGAAAATGCGTATTTAAAATTTTTGCCAACAATTATTATCGTTCAGAAATCATTTTTTCTTTGTGGCATTTTTCAATGTGTTTGTGTGCGTTTTATTCTTTTATTTTTTTAAATCTTTGGTATTGTCTTAAAAATCAGATAATATGTAGTAGAAGTATAACTTCTTACGTGCGTACAAAGTACACACACATTCTTGTTTTTCCTACGCGGGATCCAGACCTAACTGTGAATGTATCGGAAACAGGTGTTTGTCCAATATTCATGTTTTTTATGCGTATTTTGTTTCTATTGTTAATTTAACCTTGCACTTCTTAAAAATAACGTTAGCTAAAAATTGAAAAACTGAACTAAATTAATTAACAGATACATAATATGTTAATTATAGTCCTGTCGCCAGGGGGGGTACAACGGCCTCGTTAATTCAGATGGACTTACTCAAGTTTTTTTTATGTATTTTGACCCGTAGAACACGAATTTTTTGGGTAACAGTTGATCCGGATGTCGATAAGATTGTTATAGACCAAGAACTTGAGGAATCAAATAACAGCGATTTTTGGCAAAACAAAACAATATTTTGTATTTTTTGGGCCATTTTAAGTAAAAAATATTTCTACAAGTTTTTTCGTAGGATGCACAGTTTTCGAGATAAACGCGGTTGAACTTTAAAAAAATCGAAAAATTGCAATTTTTGAACCCGAATAACTTTTGATTAAAAAATAAAATAGCAAGTCTGCTTACCGCATTTGAAAGTTTAAGTCAAATTATATCGGTTTTGATTATTTGCATTGGTAAAAATTTATTTTTTTATTGTTTAACAAAGCTATAAACACGTAGGGTTTCCCGTGCTTTTACATGCGTTTTAACGCATGTAACGTAGAAATAGTCTTGATTGCACTAGTACCTATTCTACCTACTCGTTCGATTTTAAATGAGAAATCATAGAAACATCACTCACGCACTAGTTGTTTGTAGCTTTGTTTAGCAATAACACAATAAATTTTTAGCAATGCAAATAATCAAAACCGACATAATTTGACTTGAACTTTCAAAGGCGCTAAGCAGAATTGCTATTTTATTTTTTAATCAAAAGTTATTCGGGTTTAAAAATTGCAGTTTTTCGATTTTTTGAAAGTTCAACCGCGTTTATCTCGAAAACTGTGCATCCTACTAAAAAACTTGTAGAAATATTTTTTGCTTAAAATGACCCAAAAAATACAAAATATTGTTTTGTTTTGCCAAAAATCGCTGTTATTTGATTCCTCAAGTTCTTGGTCTATAACAATCTTATCGACATCCGGATCAACTGTTACCCAAAAAATTCGTGTTCTACGGGTCAAAATACATAAAAAAAATTTGGGTAAGTCCATCTGAATTAACGAGGCCGTTGTACCCCCCCTGGCGACAGGACTATTAGAAACGGTGTCCCAACCGTCTTTATTGTCAAAGCCTTATATTAAATATGCCCTTAAATAAAGGTAGATATGACGACATATAACAAGAAAAGCCTTCTATAAGTGTAATGCAAAGCAGCTAATAATAATTATTGTGGGCATATTATGTTTCGAAATTCGTTAGGAATTACAAGAAATATTTATTTATACAATATGTATTCTAATTCAATCAAGGATTTAAATGAATATACTCTTAAATAAAACAATAAACACAAAGTTGGAATCCGATCAATTCATGTAATACAGTACATATTGAAAAAAATCAAATGACAGTAGTTACATTATATCAAACTACAAAAAAGTTGTTTCAAACAACGTAAATACCACCGTTCATTGAAATATTATATTTTATATTTCAGACCTATAAATATTTACAAAGAAAGTATCATTTAAATTTTATGACTAACAAGAAATTTCTTAGATGTGGCAACAGAGCTGGTGTGTAAAAAGGCTGGCTGAGTCTCTTTCCTTGGCTAGGAGTATAACGGTAAAAGAAATAAAACAGGAAACTACAGGCTAACAGTATAGTTTGCGATGAATTCACTGGGGCAGTAGCTATCGAAGAATCTATTTTTCAATAATTTTTCAGTTTGTAAGAGACAGAAGATCGTATTCGCGTTTTTGAAAGAAGGATAGAGATACTCGGTGAATGTCGGTGATAGAATGCCTCAATTTTTAGTGAAGCATGAGAGATCTTCCCATATCAATATTGCAATCAACGGTATCATTTTCAATCTGTAATAATAAAATGAATAGATATATAGAACAAAATTTAACTAGTTTACTTGTTACATTATAAAGGTATAAACATAAATTTTACATATTGCAAATACACTTTAACGAATTGTTAAACATTCTGCAATAAACATAGCTTAAGACTTAAAGTCAATTTTGTGATCTGTCTGGAGTTTTTGCAAGGTAAAATTTTCTACTTATGACGGTTGCATATTACTGCATGCATTTATGGACTTTGTAGAGATACAAAAAAATTAAACTAGTGTATTTGATATTACATAAGTAACATATATAATATTATATTGTTTGCAATTACACCATTAGTTAATATCTATTAATTATTATATCTTGATAGTAAATAAGAAAGTGTTAACTCACATCAAAATGTTCTTCACATACGTATTTGATACTTTTGGGTCCAATTAAATCTCGCTTCATTAATTTGCACCATTTCTTTCTCTTGTCTGTTTGCAAAGGTACATGGAAAAATATTTTGTTTGGTGTTTTAATTGTTGTGCTCGTGCAATTAGGCACAATACAGTATTTATAGCAGCCTTTTTTAATATTACTCATCATATAAATCAATAACACTGTTTCTTCACTCCTTATACACCACTTTCAAACTTTATAACAACAATAAAATGGTACACATTCGACAACGAACAAACGATGAGTAATCTAAGCGAGTCCGCGCCGGTCGCTCCGTTCAGTTTATAAACCGGTACGGAGATGTGACGTCACAAAGCCCGTCTGCTGAAATAAAAATGATGAATGCAACGCGCAACTTTACATGCCTATAACTTTTTTATTTTTAGAGATATCATAATTTTTTTTTGATAGTGTAATTTAAGTGTGCTTTAATTTTTATTTGCAATCATAAAAAAAATGGTAAACTTCTCCATTGTATTTATCTATGTATAATAAACTTACGTGCATAGAAATCGGCCCACTTAAAATTTTGGTAATTTTTGATGTCTCGTATTTCCTAAGCCTGTTGGCCGATTTAAGTGATTTTTTACAAATGTTATAGCCTGATTCTTTAACAATACCACTGTAATAATATTGTTGCTAATCCGGTAAACTGTCATTATTTTTGCATGCAGAATTACCCCTTTAAGTTTGTCGTACTTATCGACCAACAGGTTTAGGAAATATGAGACATCAAAAATGACCAAATTTTTAAGTGGGCCGATTTCTATGCACGCAAGTTTATTTTGTATTCCTTAAAATATTATTTTTCATTCATAATTTGGTTCTGTTTTCTCACATGAAAAATATTCAAACTACAAAGTAATTTCTTATTTATCAAAATAGGATTCCGCCAAAAAAATATCGTCAATTAGGGTTCCGAGACCAAAGATATTGGGAACCCCTGATGTAGATGACAAAGTGCTGTGGATTTCCTTGTAGAATCCTAGTGAGATAATTCAAATTTCTCTTTTTAAAATAATCATGAACTGACTTCGGTCGCACAAACCGAGACAGCTTACAACGTGTTATGTTCATTATTTCGCCTGATGACGTACACAAATCACTTTAGAATTGCTTGAGATATTTTGAAAAAAATGTCTACTTCTGGTTATTTAATAAATCATAAATTGGCTTGTTTCCGGTCGCATAGGCCGACACAGTTTACAACGTGTTAAAAAACAGGAACACATGGACAAGATAAGTAGTTCGCAGAGATCCGAAATAATAAGTAACTGTTTACACACATCTCTTGAATAAGCATGAAATGTCCACTTCTTTCGCCTGATGACGTAGACAAATCACTTTGGATGTGCTCGAGATATTTTGATGGTGCTATAATAAATCATTAGTTGACTCATTTCTCGGTCGCACAGACAGAGACAGCTTATGTGTTAAAAAAACTGGATCACATGGACCAAAGTAGTTCGAAGAGTTCAGAAATAATACGCCACCCTTTACATACATCTCTTTGAATAAGCCTGAAATGTCAGTTCTTTTACCTGATGACATAGGCAAATAACTTTAGATTTGCTTGAAAAAAATGTCTGCTTCTGGTGTTATAATAAATCATAAATTGGCTTTTTAAATTTGAAGCCAACACTAACGTAATGATTATTATAAATAAATATATTTCAGACATTTTTTTTTTGTTAATGGCATAAACTATCAGCGAGTCACAACATAAAAGTAGCTTCTTTTCAACATCATATGTGTGCTCAACAAACGGTCTTCATATTACAATATACTTATAACAGCGTATGATGGATAATCATACACCTAATTTTGAATTGGAGACGTTTCTATCGTTAATATTACTTTTATGTTAAGTGTAGGTTTTTACAGCAACCATTATAAATCGTAATTGACACCATTCTCTCTATTGACAATTTATATTTGTGTGTAACATGAATCCTGAGAATAAAGCTTTTTTCTATTATATTCTATTCTATTCTATCCTCTTTCTTGATAATTTTCTCACGTTTCTAATAATATAAAATTTGTTATTTCATTATTTAGAATACTTTCATTCACGGACTATAATACTGTGCATAGACGCCATACACCACCGGCACCTTTTGAATCTGTGCTCTGTAATATTTAAAAAAACTTGGCAAGATATCCGCTCCTCGATCGTTTGAACAAAACTTGATAAACTTGGAAATGGATATAAAAAATAATACAAAGTAACACAACATTTAATATCAAGAGTACATACTTAGAGGGGGGGGGGGTAGTCGGTTCGCTAAACTCAGATACAACTGGCTATAGTGCAGTCACTGAAGGTGAATATGAGCTATTACGATTTGCATGAAAATTGGTGAGTGGTTAGAGGATATCTCAAGGAACAAAGATGACATGATGCCAACTTGCGCTTTTACCCTGGAGGTGGATACCAACCCTTCTCGAGAGTGAAAATTATTTTATTAAAAATAACCCCATAATTCGATAGAGTGACAAATTCTAAGAAAAATTTGTTATATAAAGTTATTAAAATAAATCGAAACTTTTTGAGTTATTAAAGATCAAAGAATTTAACTCGAATGTTTTTAACAGATTTTTCATAAATAACTCAAAAACTTTAAGTTTTAACAAAAAAGTTATGATTACTAAAAGTGAAGCTACAAAAAATTAAATAAACTCCTTACTAGAAAGACCTGTTAGTGCTAACTGGAAGTGAGTTATATGTAATTGAATGTATATTTTTCCGGTGAGTACCCAAATCTATGTATTCAAGCTTGAATAATGGGAAAATAATGCATTTTATAAAAAACTTATAAAACATTTGTCAAAGTACTTAGAAATACCTATCGAATGAGCCTCTGAACAAGTTGATAGCATTAAAATTTATGCTCCAAAAATTTTTCAAAATGTATCTTTTAAAAATTTTTCCAAAAAAGTTGATTTTTTTTTAAATATAACTGTCAATTTTTAGATATCAGGTTCACCTGAAAACCATTTGAAAGACAATTCCAAGGGCTATTAAACCACGTTGAATTAAATCTTTTAAACCCCTTACTTTTTTTAAAATAAAAGGTTAAATTGCCCCGGTTACATGGTACTCACAGCAAAATTTAAGCTTTAAACGTTTGTATCTCGGTTATTTTTTACCCTACAAAAATAGTAAGACAAGTAAAATATTTGATACAGACAAAAACTTAACATTTGGTTATACACTCACCGGCACGAAAAACGGGCACCCCACAAAATGGGTAATTTTTGATGGCTAGTATTTCCTAAACCTGTTGTCCGATTTAAGTGATTTTTTTAATATGTTATAGCCTTGTTCTTTAACAATATCGCTATGATATTTTTTGCTCGACCGGGTGTACCAATTTGCTTCATTGTATACCGGGTGTACCAATCAAACTGTTTTTTTCTAAAAGTTCGAAACACCCTGTGGAATATTCTAGCATTTATAAAATTCTGAAATCAAAACCCAACTATAGTCTCAGGTTTTTTTAACATTCTGCTTTTTGATTCATTCGTTTATATGGGATAAAAAAGTTAGGTACTTTAACAACTAGCCCTGTACTTCATCAATTCAGGGTGTTTCTAAATAAGTGCGACAAACTTTAAGGGGTAATTCTGCATGAAAAAATAATGACCGTTTGTTTTATAAACATATGTACGCAAATGCTTCGTTTCCGAGATAAGGGATGTTGAATTTTTTCGTACAAATTGACGATTTATTTATTGCTCTAAAACCGGTTGAGGTATGCAAATGAAATTTGGTAAGTTTTAAGAGTTAGTTATTACGCATTTTTTGACGTACAATTAAAAATTTTACATTCACCATTGGCGTGCATACGGGTCATACTACCCAGTCATGTTACCCGTATGCACGCCAATGGTAAATATAAAATTTTTAATTGTGCGCCAAAAAATGCGCAATAACTGCCTCTTAAAACATACCAAATTTCATTTGCATATCTCTACCGGTTTTAGAGCAATAAATAAATCGTCAGTTTGTAAGAAAAAATTCAATAACCCGTATCTCGGAAACGAAGCATTTGTGGACATATATTTACAAAACAAACGGTCGTTATTTTTTCATGTAGAATTACCCCTTAGAGTTTGTCGCACTTATTTAGAAACACCCTGTATTGATGAAGAACATGGCTAGTTGTTAAAGTACCTAACTTTTTTATCATCCCACATAAGCGAATAAATCAAAAAGCAAAACGTAAAGAAAATCTGAGGCTATAGTTGAGTTTTAATTTGAGAATTTTATAATTGCTAGAATATTCCACAGGGTGTTCCGAACTTTTAGAAAAAAAAAACAGTTTGATTGGTACACCCGGTATATAATGAAAATTTACCTGTCTAGCAACAATATTATTACAGCTATATTGATAAAGAACAAGCCTATAACATATTAAAAAATCACTTAAATCGGACATGTTTAGGAAATACGAGTCATCAAAAATTGCCCATTTTATGGGGTGCCCGTTTTTCGTGCCGGTGAGTGTACATCATTTTTTACATACATTCAGTATTTTTGGAGTTATTATCAAAAAAAAATGAAAATACGATTATTTTAAAAATTCTGATTTTTTTAAATTAGATCTTTTTTCAAAAATATGCATTCTAAACCGGTCAAAATTGTTGAAATCATTACTTATGCTAAATACAAAGAAATTCTTGAAAGGAAAACTATAAATTTTAATTTTTTTGGAAATAGCGTTTTTATTTTTCACTTTTTCCTAAAAAATTCGAAAGGGTTCTCTTATTTTCATCACAACTTGCTTAATTTTGATGCAATTAACTTCTTCTGTAGCTCATTTGATAAATATTTCCAAGTACTTTGACAAGTGCTTAACCGTTATGTCTATACCCAAGTACCTGATACGGTAGTCTATACCCGTGCTACCCAGGTACCCGGCATTGTTTCGGTACACTTCGCTCATAGTTTCGACGATAATTCCCTTGACGGTAATTCGTATCCACTTCTAGACAAATATATACTGGAAAAAATTCAACTGGACGTGAAAATACTAAAGGTGAACGCGTAGTAAAAGATTTGTGTTACAGATACAAAAATTCTGGATGAAACATAAAAATGGATAATTTTTCACAACTCTTCCACTAGCCCGTCTCCTGTTGTCTTGAAATTTATCATTAGTGGGTACTAACTAATGATAACAAAAAGAAACAAACCATATTTATAATCTACAAGAAATGCTGCCTTCGCCAGAGCGTGAGCCTGAATCATCATTATATGGATTCAGTGCAATCATGTTACCACTTGTTCATTATGTTCCACAAAAGGAAAAACCTTATTTTGCTGTCAACAATGACAACGATAATTTAAGTGGGTCAAAAAATAAACCTGAAATAATTCAGTACTATAATAAAACTAAAGGAGGCGTAGACAAAATGGTTTCTCAATATTCCACTAAACGCAGAACTTTGCGTTGGCCAGTAGCTTCCTTTTACCTTACCATATCCTAGAAGTAGCTTGCCTAGCAACCTATAATACAAATCCACAGAGTTCTACTGAAACTAGTAAGCGTAGAATTTTTCTACAAGACTTAGGGAAACAACTAGTGATGCCTGCAATTTATGCTAGATCTGAACTGCCAAATGTATATCGAAATTATTCATCCAGGTCAGGAATTGAGTGCATGTTAGGAAAACCTCTACCTTCAGATTCAAGTAATACAGCAGTCATTACCTCTCCAAGATTACACTGGACCCTTCAAAATTGTTTCAAATTGCTACATTTGCATGTCTTTACCGAAAAAACGGCTAAAAAAGACACCAAAATTATGTAATCTTTGTAATCGTTCACTATGTAACAAACACTCAGTAAAAATAAGTAAGTGCAAACAATATGTTTGAAATGTAATTTTTATTTATGTTTCTATATCACTTTTATTATAAAAAAAACTAGACACAGCTTCATGATTTACTAAACATTATTGTTACCTGGGTGCCACAGGTGTGGACTTAATGGTATAAAAACTTTAACAGGTATTTTTAATATATTATATGCATTTTTTTCTTTGGATTTTATTATAAATCTCTTCGTTCTGAATAATTTTAGGAATAACTAGAAGCTGGAATAAAAATATTTTTACTATCGCCAATGATTTAGATAAAACAATTATGAATGATACCCATGTACCTGGGTATAGACACAAAGGTTAACAGGTATATTTTATAAAATGCATCGTTTTCCCGTTATTTACGCTTGAATACTTAGATATGAGTAGATACTCATCGAAAAAATATACAGTCAATTACCCATAGCTCACTTGGAATTAACATTAGTTTAGTTCTAAGTAAGGAGTGTATTCATTTTTTTATTGGTAATAATGGTAATTATGTTTTTTGTAAAGGCTCATTGTTTTTGAGTTATGAGTTAAAAACAGCTAGCTTTAAAACATGCATCTTTTTACGAAAAATAAAATCTTTGATCTTTAAGGCTATGGGTACATAATTCGCAAATATTTTACGGCTATCCCTACCTTTTCTGTCTTTACATGGCAAATTACGTGTAGTAAAATTCACACTGGTATCGATATGTACAGCTGGTTCCTAAAAAAACTGATACGACTCTTATGCCTGGTTGCACCAACAGATCTTAAGCTGCAGCTTAGCTAAGCTCTACTTATAGATAGGGCCTCCTTGAGTATCACTTACGTTGCACCATAATTTTAGATTCTTATCTTATTATCAATTATATCTATTATTATATTATGGTATTCGTATTGTAATATATTATAATTATATTATATTAATTCTTATGATATTCTCGACTTAAGCCTAAGATCTGTTGGTGCAACCGGGCATTAGTAAGATTTGATCATGTTGAGCAGTGTATAATTGGTCTGACATTATATTATATTTATTATGACAGACAGATCATAAAAAAAAACAAACAAACAGCAATTTTTGAAGTTGAAGTTATCTGACAAATTTTAAGATTTGGCAGTGACAGTGACAGTATGTAAATAATAAGTATTTATCCTTGAAAATATAATAAATAAACATAATTAAACTCATATTCAATAACTCACACCTCATCAAAAGCTTTTTACAAGAACATAGTCAGCGATTTTGATATGGCTTAGAGCCAAACTACATCAAGATCGCCTATAAATCGTGCTGGTAATTTCCTTGCAGCGAGACCAAAAACAAAAAGACGAAGAAGAAGAAAGTACACTGCTCAATTTTCTACAAAATTCGCTTTAAGAGTCGTATCAGTTTTTTTTGGAACCAGCTGTACATATTACTAGAATGTCATTCTACTTGTCAATGTCATAACTAGCTTAAAGAGATGGCTTTTGAATGTTCTTGGATAACTGTTATTTTTTGTATAATTGCAAATTATTAATTCAGTTAATAAATGTGATAATTTTTTCACTAGCTATGTATTCAGTGATTGTAATAATATGTACCTACAACAAAAACTAATACTCAATCGAGAAAAGAGCAAAAGTGTTAAAGTGATTTTTTAATAATATATTGTTACTATGGAACGCTTACAATTTTGTACATCTTCACAGAATATATCTTAATGTATTCTCTGCTTGTATCTTCCATAAATAATACACAATAAATAACTTTTTATAAAGTTCACCTCTTAAATCAATTATTTATCAAATACACTATATATCAATATGATTTAATGAACAACTAAAAATATTCCCGATTCATGTCAAATAATTATTTAAAATTGTCACTGATTGTCAGTGTCTGACTGACAATATTCTATTCGACTAAGTGCGTTGTATGACAAAGATAGATTTGGAAAATATTACCACGGACATCTGTTCATTTTTTTCGAATCCTGAAAAAACCAATAAATATTTTTGAAAAATCTAAACGCAGAATGAAAGACTAAATTATTACCGAGGGCCGAAAGTCCCTTAGAATAAATAAAAAGTTTATTTTGAATGAGACATTTGAAATTAAAATAACACTAAATTTTCTCTTAGTTTTTCACCCCTGTAACTTATTAAAATAAACAATATAGAAGTTCTCAGGGACTTTCGGCCCTCGCTAATAACGTAATCTTTCATTCTGCGTTTAATTTTTTTTTTAAATACTTATTAGTTTTCTCAGAATTCGAAAAAAATGAATCCCCATTTGAATAGCATTGCAGCCGAAAAAACGTACCGATCCTCTTAATAACTCAAAAAGTATTGATTAATATTAATAACTTTATATAACCAATTTTGCTTAGAATTTGTCCCTCTATCGATTTATGGTATTATTTTTAATAAAATAATTTTTACCCCCTAGAAGGTGCGGCATCCACCCCCAGAGTAAAAGCGCAAGTTGTCATCATGTCACCTTTATTCGTTGAGGTATCCTCTAACTACTCACCAATTTCCATGAAAATCGATGGAGGTTCAACAAAATCGGAGATGAAACCCTTCAGTGACTCCACTACTAATGATTTTAGCAAGTAATTTTGCCAATTTGGTAAAATTAGCAAAAAAATAATTACTAAATAGTTAATAAACACTAAATACTTAGTAATTTGGCCAATTTTGGCAAAAAAACAAAAAAATACCTACTAAAATCACTAGCCAGTTGTCTGAGTTTAGCAAACCGACTACATTACTACATTTACACAGTAGATCAAGATTTTGAATACTATTTGCTAATGTCTCTTTTTTTTCTAAACACAAAAGGCTATTTCTGCTTTTTAATCCTGTTGCCTTATAAAGACCAAACTTAAAATTGCATCTTTTGCAGAAAACCTGTTGTGGTAGGTTGAAAATCCAACTCCATGACGTGTTTGCAGTCATGAGGTAAGCTCTCCTTAATATCCAAAAATCCATTTATATGTCTTCAGACTCTTGTGATGGCACCGCTTCTGCTCTCCTAAAAAAATAGAATTAAGTAAATCAAGATCTACATTTCAAAATAATATTAAAAAATAAAGATTACTGTAAACACGATCTGACTAAATGTTAACATAGAATTAAGAAATTCGAGACATTAAAAATTACCCATTTTTAAGGTGGTATCACAATGAAACAGAAAAGAACACCTGGCCCAGTAGTCCAAGTAATGAAGCTTGAAATAGGACAAAACCTCGCAATTTTTACAGAATGGATCGATTTGCTTGAAAATTTGAAAATAAGTAGTGGATAGTCCAAGGATCAAAATCTATATGATGCCGAAAGGCGCTTTTACCATGGGGGTGGTTGCCACCCCCTGTTGAGGGTGGAAATTTTTAATTATATTTTGACCGCAAAAGTTGGTAAAAACGTTCATTCTAAGCAAAACATGTTCTATACATTTTTTTAATAAAATTAATAGTTTTCGATTTATTTGCTATCGAAAGTGTTAGTATTATATCGAAAAATCAATGTTTTTAATCAGTTTTCTGCTAATAACTCCAAAAGTTTTCGTTTTATCAAAACAACCTTACTTAATAAAAATGTACTATTTAAAAAATAAATAAAACCGTCTTTTTAATTTTCTTTAAGACCAACAGTAATCAAGATATACTTTATTATATGTTAGCTCTCCTTTGTCAAATGTTAAATATTGTAGTTTCAAAGTCAAAAGACGGGAAAAATATGCATTTTTCGAGAATAAAACTAATTTAAAGAATTTAAAGATATCTATCTCTAGAAATAAAAAAGAAGTCTCTAGCTCAAAAATTAAGTGACTTATAATGAAAAGAATTTAAGTCCCTATTTTTTTCAGCGCAAAAGTTGTCGGAAGCAACCCCGTAATCACCACCCTAATTAAAACTAGTCATTGACCTTATTTGGTCTTATTTATTTATGTATTATTAATAAGTTCGAGAAGTTTGACCGACTTAGAATGATTCGTTTTAAAAAAAAAATGAAGTTAACAGCGATTAACGAATTTTTGTAGTTTCGAAAAAATGGCCTTTTCTTCTGAATAGAAAGATTAGCATCAGAGATGTGAAAAAATGTTTAAATATTAAATTGTATCTAATTTACTTCCCAAGAATTTGGTATGAAAAAAAGTTTTCTATGACAAAAATTAAGTGAGCTATTGACAATTAAATCTTGTAATAGCATGTAAAAACCACCTTTACCAACCCTTTCAAAGTCACCTCTTTTTGTGACTAAGCATTTTAATAATATCTAATATTAATAGGCTTATAGATCTTATAAAAACCTACAAAATTCTTTTATATCAAACTTTCTAAGATACAAAATAAAAAAGTTACGGTTAAAAAATCAACATATTTTTTTGAGAAAAAAAAAAGGAGAAATCCAATTGTAAGCATAATAATGCAAGTTAGCGGTGTTTTTAGGCATTGGCCTTATTCATTCTTCTTTATTTGTGTAGTATTAATAGATTCTAGAAGTTTGGCTGGCTTAAAATGATTAGTTTTTAAAAAACTGAAGTTAAAAGCGAATAAAGAATTTTTTTAGTTTTATAAAAAATGCCATTTTCTTCAGAATAGAAAGATTAGCTTCAAAGATAAGAAGAAATGTTTAAAAATGATATTGTAGGTTATTTAATTCTTAATAACTTCGTGTAAAAAATTTTTTTCTACGACAAAAATTGAGTGAATAGTAAATGAGTATACTATAAAAGAACATTGATTTTTTCCATACAAAACTAACACTTTCGATAGCGAATAAATCGAAAACTATTAGTTTTATCAAAAAAATGTATACAACATTTTTTGCTTAGAATGAATGTTTTTATCAACTTTTGCTGTCAAAATATAATAAAAAATGTCCACCCCCGAGATGGGGTGGCAACCACCCCCATAATAAAAGCGCCTTTCGGCATCATATAGATTTTGATCCTTGGACTATCCACTACTTATTCTCAAATTTTCAAGCAAATCGATCCATTCTGTAAAAATTGCGGGGTGAAAAGCTTCGGTTCCTGGACTACAGATGAAATTCCCAATGAGCTAATTAAAAACGGAGGGGAAAAGTTATTAACAAGCATCTATAACCTAATAGAATATGGGAAGCAGAAGAAATGCCCGAGGATTGGAAAGAAGGCAGAATTATACCAATATTTAAGAAAGGAGAAGTAACAAACTGTAACAACTATTCGCGGTGTGCAAGTACTTGGAAGGGAAACGAGAAACGACCGTGCGCGAGTCGCGGAGAAATATTGCAACTATCTTAAATAATTCATATTGTCAATTGAAATTGTCAAATTGACGTATATTTCATACCTTCTGTCATTGAAGCAGAAAAATTATATATTGCTCCACAATATAGATATGATATGCAATTATTATATAAAGGTAAATTTAATTAATTGTATTTTGCTTGCAGTACTGCATTTTAATAACTAATTTTATTTACTACATACAATTGTTTTCGTTTGCATAACATAACCTGCATCTTGTTTTTTCTTCTTATTATTTTTTTGGACTATGGCCTTGACAATTATCCAGTAACCAGGACTAATATAATTGGCCAATATAATTAAAAGTGCGAATAAAAGTACAGAGCGTCGAAATAGGGGTCGCTTTGCCGAACTTGCACAGTCCCAATAGAGCAATATCTCTACCGAGTACAACATATAAAATTCTAACAGCCCTCATAAAACAAAAACTCACTCAATTCACAGAGAAAAAAATTGGGGCAAGGATTCAGAGAAGGCAGATCCACTACAGATGCGATCCACGTAGTTACACAAACAATTGAAAAATGCCATGAACACAACAAAGAAGTCCACATCCTCTTCGTAGACTTTTTTTTTGTCACTACGATAGGATGTCAACCCGGTTCAACCCCGCGGAGGTTTAAATCCTCTTAGTGATTTTTTTCTTTATTTTTTTTCATGTTTTTATTTATTTTATTTTTTATTTTTTTTATTTTTTTTTATTTTTTAAATATTTTTTTAAACATATTTTACAAATACCTATAACTAATTACAATAATATTTTACTATCCGACAAGAAAGATACCAAACAGTCAAAAATTTTCTTTTTATTCAGTGACAGAATAAGAGAATATTTACAGGGAGTGGGATGTTCTGGTCTATAATTCTTTTAATTAGGTGACTTCAGACTCTTCGTAGACTTCAGACAAGCCTTTGACTGTATTGGAAGAAATAATTATTTATTGAAATGAAAAATCAAGATATACCAGCAAAATTAATCAGATTAACAAAAATTACCATGGATGGAGCTAGAGCTAAAGTAACAACAGAAGAAGGTAGCACAAAATCAATTGCAATAGAAACAGGAGTGCGACAAGGTGATTCCCTGTCAACCACATTATTCAACATAGCAGTAAAAGGCACAGTCAAGGCCAGCAAAATTAAAGGAACTATAGCCCACTCCTCAACACAAATAGTTGTATATGCAGATGATTTAGTTCTTATGGGAAGAGACAAGGAAAGTTTAAAAGAAGCAGTAACAATCCTGGCAAAAGAAGCACGGAAAAGAGGTCTAGAAATTAACGAAGGAAAAACAAAATATCTACTCTGCTCTAGAAGAGAAGATAACAGGACGACGGAAATCAAAATAGAAAACTACACTTTTGAAAGAGTCCAACAATTTAAATATTTGGGAGTAATAGTGAATGGCCAAAACAAGAGAAGTGAAGAAGTAAAGGAACGAATACTAGCAGGCAAAAAAAAAATACTGGAGATATCATAGGCTTATGAAGGACAAGAACTTATCCAGAAATACAAAAATGAAAATATACAGAGTTGCAATCAGACCAGTAGTTACGTACGCAGCTGAGACAATGTGCCTCACAGAAAAAGATGAAGAAAAATTGAGAATATTCAGAAGGAAAATCCTCAGACGGATTATGGGCCTGATAAGAATGGACAATGGAGAAATGAGAAGAAGAATGAACCATGAACTAAGAGACATAATGAAGGGAGAAGATATAGTTAGATTTATTAAAGCACAAAGGCTGAGATGGCTGGGACACATAGAGAGAATGAAAAACGACCTACTGATTAAGAAGATCACCAGATGGAAACCAGCAACTGAAAGACCAAGGGGAAGACCCAGAGAGAGATGGGAGCACCAGGTCATGAGATATCAAAATTCTGGAAGTGAGAAACTGGAGGGAACTATGCAGATATCGAGATGAGTGGAAGAAAATTGTAACGAAAGCCAAGTCATACAACAAACTTTGACAACATACAAGTGGAATGCGGAGTGGCAAGAGCGGCAAACATTCCACCTGGAATGAAAAGCTCTGATGATGATGATGAAGGTTGTGTTTTTATTTCTTGGAGTAGTGTATTTCACTTTCTGACTATATATCAAGCCAATATTAAATAGGAAAGTTTTAGATTCTGAAATACTTTCTTTGAGTTGTATGTTCCCCACCAGTAGAATAAAAAATTAGCGTTATTTACTATATTTAACTTTTATCTACACGCGCTGGCGTATTTTGTATGCCAGATTTAAGAATTCCACTGTAAATATATTTAAAATTTTAATTTTTGACCTTGTTTATCAAATCTATCACTGGAACGTGCTTTACAATCTTTATAATCGGAGTTCTGAGAAGATCATAAATTACCAGTAAATTATTTGTTGTTTCCTGTGGTGTACAAAATACGCCTCGATTGTAGTAATGTAAGTACATACATCCTTCAATCGTTTTTTTTATCAATATGGCACAAAATATATGTCTTTATAAACAATACTTTTTCTCATGTAAAAAAATCACATTTCAAAAATGTTTTCATTCGCAATTTTATTTTTCAAGGGATCAGACTCCAGTTAGAAATCCCTATTGGCTTACTGAGAAGGAAATCCAAGCATGCGCTGATGCCGAGTAAGGTTTATAACAAACAACTTCAACCGTGACAAACCGAATCATTAAGGCTAAAATTAGCGGACATAATGTGGATCTATGGGAGAAGATCTGTAGGGTGAAAGAAGATCACCCGGAAACAGTGGGGAAGGTTGCTTTGCACCATGTAAGCAGCGTATCCGTGTCAGAGCTTAGAAAGATGTGTGAGATCATTTTTTGATATACAAACATAGACGTTTTGATCCACACAATGGACCAGAAAAGAGAAAGACCAACCTACAGTATGATAGTCACCAAAAGAGATGGTGATTATAAAGACATATTAAAATCTGTTAAGACAGCTGTGAGGAGTACGGATGCCTCAGAAGTAGTCCGCTCTCTTAGGAGTAGCAAGGACGGCAAACTTCTAATTACATTGGACAAAGATAGAGCAGCCTTGCAAAAGATCAAGGCTGCTATAGGAGCCCAGATGAAATAAAGAAGGCTTTTGAGGAACAATTCGGTAAGTGGGAGGAGTTTTACAAGATGGGAGACCTCCGCCTCCTTAAGAGACAGACCCAGGCCACGACTGTAGACTACATATAGAGTACCCTACTAGTGGAATGACCAAATCCAAAATAAGCGAGAGGAATGCTTAAGACGCAGGCGAATAGCACAAAGGCACAGGAACCAATAACATAAGAAGGCATATAAGAGAGCCAAAAAAGAATTAAGTAATTGATTTATTCACAGGCAAGCCCTATTCAGGTATAACTGTTACAGAGTTCTAAATTATCATAATATAACATAACAAAGTGGTTTGAGAAAAAATAATTCTATGAGTAGTACAGTTACAAAAAAGAAAAAAAATAAGATAACATATAGGTCAGTACAAATACAAACAGAAGATAACACATAAATCAATTCGGAAATGTTCCAAGGTATAACGGTTTTGAGGTATCTAATACATACAGGTCATGTAATAGGCTATTGATTATATTCAAAATAAGATAGCTAAAAGGAACTACAACGTTAACGGGGTTTTATTATTTCATATGGTCAATAGCAGTGGCGGCTGGTCTGTAAGTGAAGGGGGAGGTCATATCCGGTGGTTCAAGATGGTTTTATAAAAACAAGACCTACAAATCCCATTTTAAATAATTTCTTATTCCATCATCTGTATTGGTTTCTTATAACTTATTTTGCAATATGTTGTTTAAATTTAAGCGGATCTTTATTTGACAAGCAAATATGAAATGGGTAAAAGGAACAAGTCGTCATTACTAATTGTCAAATAAATCAGATAAATAGTATGATATAATATATAATTATAACAGCCAGAATATCAACAAACTACTTAAACTCAAAACCTAAAATAAATAAAAACTTACATTTTTATGCGGATTTAAAAAGTAAATCGATTCTTCTGGCCTTAGATTTTGCGAAATGATCGATCACTTGCTCGTTGAAATTTGTGATCGTTCGAATTAAAGATTTCTCCATAGTTAACATAGCTAAAGCACACAACCTGTCCTCTCCCATAGTATTTCTTAAAAACGTCTTGATGCGTTTTAACGTAGAAAAGCAACGTTCACTTTCCACTGTAGTCATCGGCAAAGTAGATAAAACGTTCAATAATTTTACACATTCAGAAAAGGTATCACATAAATTGTTATTTATGAATAACTGTAGAATTGAAATAATCCCGCTGTTTTTATCAAAATCTTCACGATCATACATCACTTCAAGTTCGGTTTTCAGTTTGAAATAGTTTATAAGTGGATAGTTGACTTTGACTAACTTTAGTGTATCTTCGGGAAATTTTTTCCTGTAGTCTATAAACCTTTCAGCATAAAAAAGTTGAGCAATCACAAGATGTTCACTAAAACTGAATCGATGTTGAATTTCTGATAAAACGATATCACACACTTCCAGTGAATAAAAAATGAATAACCATTTTCAATTTCGTTGCAAAACGAAAATACAGCCGAACCATATTCCAGTCCAATCAGAGAGTGCTGCAAGCACCTCTACCGGTTTCGAAACTTATTAGTCTCTCATCAGGAGGCACATATGCTGCTCTCCCTGATCCAACCAAAACAAACCCCAGCGTGCAGTCCCGAATTGCAACGAACGAAATGGCATAGATGCCCTAGCGGCAACTGCTAGCAAAAGACTAAGTTTTCACTCTAATGGCATATAACATATCCCACCAGAATGAAAACAATGGGAACCTTCTCTGGTTACACCTCCGAGGCTTCTACAATTTGCAAGCCATACGGATGCTGAGACTAAGGAAGATGAGGGAATTCTACAATTTACAATTCACATCACATCTGCTCAGCGCGGTAAAGTTCCAACGAGACTGGTTCCCTTCATACTCCACACAGAGTAAATGTAAATAAAAAATGAATAACCATTTTCAATTTCGTTGCAAAACGAAAATACAGCCGAACCATATTCCAGTCCAATCATTATAGATTAGTATATTTTTAGATCGACTACTTCTATCTTCTAATTCCAGGAACATATCTTGCTCATCTTTGATAATAGATACACTTTGATTTCTTATCTCTTCACTTCCATTTCCACACATGGTTTCAATTTTTTCTTGTAACCCTTCAAGTTTCTTTTCTAAAGTTTCAACTTTCGCCTCATTAGATTTTAGACGCTTTAATTGTATCTATTGTTGCCTGCACTTCAGTCCTCTGACTTAACAATAGGTTAATTATGTGAACAATAACTACTAGTACATCTTCATTGGTAGTGGTACTTTTCTTTAATAAAGAACCGTCTTTGCACTCTCTCCAACTTTTGAACAGAGGATTGGACAAAGGGAGACCAGATTATAGTGGAATTTTCCAGTTGAGATCGGACCAGAGAGCAGTATAAAATTCTCAGCGAAGAAATGTTATGAAAATCCCTTGTATGCCTCTTAATAAACCCTAGCTGCCTAAGAGCCTTACTACAAATAAAATCAATATGCAAATTAAAGCATAAGTCTCTCTGAAAAATGACACAAAGATCCTAGACGCTATAGTTGATTTTTTAACCAAGAGGAGTAAACTAAAAAGACAGATTCACACCCAAGAAAGTTACTAGTAAAGTCACCAAATTCATCTTCTTTTTTCGTTGATCATATCAGCTTTCGATGATAATCCATACATATTATATTATACTAACACATCGCTAAAGAGTTCTAAAAACAACTGTTTTTATATAAAAGAAGACTAAAAATCTAAAAATTAAAGAAATAATGCAGAAAACACAAAAAATCGCCGATATACTTAATTAACCTATAAAATGACAGAAGTGCCAAAATTTCATAAATGTCATTAGTATCAAAATTTAATAACAGTGGAGTAAACTTGCCTGCGGTTGGACCAATTAGAAACAAGTATTACGGCGCAGTAAAGGGCCTAACCGGGTAAGATGGTGAAAAGTGCCCCCAACTCGATTCGAATTCCATATAGGTCACCGTTTAGAATATATAGTGAAACTAACTTTCTGAAATTTTTAGCCCCCTAGGTGGTCATGTGACCCACCTAGAGCCTAATTAGGCGTTTTATGTTTTTATTTTTTATCTTAGCCGCATCGAGAACTAGCGAAAAACTTTAAATAAAAAATTTGTAAAATTTAAAAAATCCTGTGCCAAAAATTTTTTTTTTTAATTTTTGGCGGGAAATTTAAATTTTAGAGCGATTTTAAAATTTTTAATGAGTATAAAAAAATAACTAAGACATTCGTTTTCACCAAAAAAATATATAACGTGTATTTTTGCATAATATTTCACCCTGAATTTTTTCAAATTTTTAAAATTGGTGAAACGCACCTTCAAAAATAAAAAACCGCATTTTTTCGGTTTTTTTTCGTTTTTTGATACAGTTTTATACATATTTTTCCAAAAAGGTAACACCGTCACTGGAGCAGGTAAAAAATTTGAGGTAAAAGGGTAAAAGAATTGGGGTTTGCTTAATAAAAATTGTTTGTAACACCATCCATTTTCAAGATACGGGGCGTTGAAGAAAACAAAATTTTACACATTTTTTACGATTTTGCCGAAACTACTGGCAACACTGTAATAACACTTGGCGGGTTTTAAGAGGTAGTTATTGTGCATGTTTTGACATACAATTACGGATTTGATATTCATCATTAGCGCGCTTAGGGGTAATGGTCTGAACTTTTCAAAGAAAAAAAGATAGTACGCCACTGACATATTTCAAATTAACAATCATTTTTAAATTCCTCATTCAATTTGCGATAAAAAAACTATCTTATCATTTTTTCATACGAGGCGCCGTTTTGCTGCAAAAAATAAAATATCTTAACGCTTCCAAAGTATTCGAATTAGTTTTTATAATGGACGTACGAGTTTACGTATTTATGTAGATGTAGAAACTACTAATAGAAGTTCGAATACTTTGTAAGGGTTAAGATGTTTTATTTTTTGAATAAAAATGGCGCGTCGTATGAAAAAATAGAAAGATAGATTTTTTGTCACAAATTAAACGAGGAAATCAAAAAGGATTGTTAATTTGAAATATGTCAGTGGCGTACTATCTTTTTTCTTTAAAAAGTTCAGACTATTACCCGTATACGCGCCAATGATAAATATAAAATTCTTAATTGAATGTCAAAACATGCACAATAACTACCTCTTAAAACCCGCCAAATTTTATTACAATGTTGCCAGTAGTTTCGGCAAAATCGTAAAAAATGTGTAAAATTTTGTTTTCTTCAACGCCCTGTATATTGAAAATGGATGGGATTATAAAATATTTTTATTAAGCAAACCCCAATTATGTTTCAGTTTTTTACCTATTCTAGTGACGGTATTACTTTTTTTGAAAAATATGTATAAAATTGTATCAAAAAACGAAAAAAAAAACGAAAAAATGCGGTTTTTTATTTTTAAAGGTGCGTTTCACCAATTTTAAAAATTTGAAAAAATTCAGGGTGAAATATTATGCAAAAATACACGTTATATATTTTTTTCGTGAAAACGAATGTCTTAGTTATTTTTTTAAACTCATTTAAAATTTTAAAATCGTTCTAAAATTGAAATTTCCCGCCAAAAATAAAAAAAAAATTTCGGACAGAACTTTTTATAGCTTACAACTTTTTTATTTAAAGTTTTTCGCTAGTTCTCGATGCGGCTGAGATAAAAAATAAAAACTTAAAAAGCCTAATTAGGCTCTAGGTGGATCACATGACCACCTAGGGGGCTAAAAATTTCAGAAAGTTAGTTTCACTATATATGCTAAACGGTGACCTATATGGAATTCGAATCGAGTTGGGGGCACTTTTCATCATCTTACCCGGCTAGGCCCTTTGAATAACTCCTCTTGGTTAAAAAACAAACTATAGTGACTCTCTCAATGAAAAAACCATCCAAATTGTAATCAAAATCTACCATTTCCACTAATCGATCAAACTGGATAACCTGACACTTGTCACGATTAATGATTATTCTGTTATTATCACACCAATTCGCAAATAAGTCAAGAGATTTTTGCAGCCAGCACAATCAGAGTAATCCCGAACAGAACAAAACAACTCTATGTCATTGGCATATGCCAACACTTCGCAGTCAGTCAATGATTTAATAGATCGTCAATAAAAACTGCAAACAATAAAGGTCCCAAGTGGGACCCCTGAGGCACTCCCGAGAGAGGAAAATACTCATTAGAAGTGAAACCATTCAGTTTGACACATAAAGACCTGTCCCGAAAGTAAGTTTTCAAGCAGCAAAGAAGTTTACCACTCACACCAAAATATTCCAATGTATGCAATAAAAGGCAATGATCTACCTTATCGAACGCTTAGGACAGATCAGTATAAATGGAATCCACCTGTAAACGGTCCATGAAAGCATTTTAATATGATCTGTGTAAAGAAGGTTAGGTCAAAATAGAACGGCCCGGCAGAAAACCATTATCCGTCAAGAAATCAGTTACCAGGACTTCGAAACTCTTAGGAATGGCAGAAAGAATTGTTATGGAACGATAATTACAAACAAATGACATCTTCTTTATGATTAATGTACTTATCTTATTTTTAATATACTTGTCACCTGTCATCTGTCATTCACCCAATCGCCGCCACAAGTTCGGTATCTCATTTCCAAGAAATGCCACTCTATAGCACTATACTGCCGCCACCAAAATTAACACTGCATGAAGTTACATCTGGCATTAGACCGGGCAGTATCGTCGCACCCACTAGCGAAATTATTCCGATTCAATTTTTTTTTGCACAAACTTACTGAAAAAGAGGTCCTTATAACATATATCCACAGGGTTCCGGACGGTGCCGTGGTCGAAAAATTGTTTAAACAATTTTTTTTAAAACAAATTCACGAAAATAATTTTTTCATTTCGATCAATTTTTTAGATAATTTGGATCATTCTGATCAAAAAAGAGCTCTTGTAATTGCTCTAAAATTGATTTTTGTCGAGTTATATGCGATTAAAAATTTGAAAACTGCGAAAATGGCCATTTTCTTGGCTTAATAACTCGATAAAATTATTACTATAAAATTCAAAACGTAACCAAATCAAGTTTCAAACCCCTTCTTCAAGGTCCTAAAGAGATTTTTGTCATTATTTTATTACAAAGCTGTTATTTTTAATTATTAACAATTAGCGCTATAGTCCAGGATGTATCGTCGCCCCAGTTAGTGAAATTATTCCGATTTGATTTTTTTGCACAAACTTACTTAAAGAGGTTCTTTTTAAGAGGTTTCTTTTCTTACAGGGTGCCGGGCGGTGCCGTGGTCAAAGAATTGTTTAAACAAATTCACAAAAATAATTTTTTCACTTCGAACAAATTTTTTTAAGATAATTTGGGACATTCTGAGCAAAAAAGGTATCTTGTAATTTTTCTCTAAAATTGATTGTTGTCGAGTTATACGCGATTTAAAATTTGAAAAATGCGAAAATGGCCATATAACTCGACAACAATCAATTTTAGAGAAAAATCACAAGAGACCTTTTTTGCTCAGAATAATCCAAATTATCTAAAAAAAATCGTTCGCAATAAAAAAATTATTTTTGTGAATTTGTTTTCAAAAAATTGTTTAAACAATTTTTCGACCACGACACCGCCCGGCACCCTGTTGATGTGTTAAAAGGACCTCTTTTTAAATAAGTTTGTACAAAAAAATCTAATCGAAATAGTTTCGCTAAAGGGGGCGACGATACAGTTGGGCTATAGCTACGGTGACCATATCTTTTTAAAGAAAAAAAAGTACAAAAAACAAAAATGTATTAAAAACACAAAATGTATCTTGTTATTGGACAAATACAACTATCTGGCATTAAAAATAAATAAACTATGTAGCTAAACATAAAAAATTATATCAATTAAACTAAACATAACACATTACATTAACTTTGAAAAAGTTACAAGCCTGTAATTAAGAGTTTTTAGATGAGGGACCTGGAATAACCTCATCTTCTTCCGGTTTTTTGCATCATTCATATTTTTCTGAATTAAAAATGAATTTAAGAAGGTCAGGCTTCGACTGAAGTAAATGAAACATTTCATACAAGTCTCATCAAAATTTGCGTACACCAGCATCGCTGCCTTGAGAGTGGATATGGACATTTGTGACTTTTTCGACGTCCAATAATAATTATTTATTACAGAAAATAAATGCTCGATAGCTGCACTAGTACCTGGAAGACAAAAAATAAATTCGCATAATATTTGTAAGTTTTTCAGTTTGAATTGATCTACACACTTAAAACCTTTAAGCCATCGATTCTGACTATTCTTTTTCTCTGTTCCACTCAGCAATTTTTTCACTTTTAGCCACGTCTTTCAAAATTCCCAGTTCGCCAAAGAGTTGATCTTCGTTTAACATGGTTGCCTTGATATACAATTTAAAATCTTCGAGAGAATAACAAACATCGTTCCATGTTATTTCACTTCTAATGCGAGCTCCACACTCTCGCCGAAGTTGATCGAGGTTCAACAAGTACGAGAGTGTAGACGGCCACCTTGTGTAACTTTGCCTCACATCGTTCTACTTCCATTCTCTGTCGGTCTAGTCAAAGGGATTTTTGTCGGTATCGCACCGCTCTTTGTCGGTATCGCACTTCCCCGCGAAGTAGAACGAGTGTGTAGAGAGGGTACTTCGGACTTCGGTCAACTTTGACGAAGTAACTTCGCCTAGAGTGTGGAGTCCGCTTTAGATCTATGCTTTTGAATAGTTTAAATTCATGAAAATTTGTACTCCAGTTTTCTAGGTAGGTTACACATTTTGTGTAAAAATGTTTCACTTGTGCAATGAAGTTTTGTGTACGACCACCGCACCATAAGACTGATGTCTCACACACTTAAAATGTTTTTAAGGATCATTCATAAACGCATTTACCAAACACGATATGGATATTAAAGAAACCCACTTTGGATTTACACTACTAATCCAGAGATGCTTGGATGTGAACCAGGATATGTACGTCTGTTTCATAGATTACAACAAGGCTTTCGATAAAGTCCGCCACAAAGAGCTAATGGACGTCCTCAAAGCAAAACAATTACAATACACAATGACCTTTGAATTATAACAAATCTATATTATAAACAGCAGGCACACATAAGCATTAACGAACACACATCAGAAGAGTTCGAAATTAAAAGAGGAGTGCGACAGGGGTGTGTATTGTCACTACTACTATTAAATGCATACTCTGAAGAAATTATGAAAAAAGTTCTTGAGGGAGAAACAGCAGGAATAAAGGTACCTAAATAGAACGCCAATTAACAACATTAGATATGCAGACGACACTATCATAATAGCGGACAACCTCCAAGACCTCCAAAAGCTAATGAACAAGATAGTTGAGTATGGAGAACAAAATGGATTATCAGTAAACATCAAGAAAACTAAATTTATGAGGATATCAAAAACCCAAAATAATGATAAAATCCTGACAATTAAAGGTAAAACTTTAGAACAAGTTGAAAACTACAACTATCTTGGCACAATAATTAATTACACAAACGATTACTCCAAAGAAATTAAAGTTTTAATAGAGAAGGCAAGAACCAACTTCAATAAAATGAGAAAGGTAGTTTGTTCAAGAGAACTGAAATAATTAAGACTTGAGGGTTAGGCTGGCAAGGTGTTATATTTTCTCGACTCTGCTTTATGGGATAGAAGCATGGTCAATTAACGCGTCGACTACTAGAAAGTTGGAAGCATTTTAACTGAGGGTGAAGGTACCTGAAGATAGCATGGTTCGAGCCTGTAACAAACAACGAAGTCATGAGAAGAGTCAACAAAAGAATGGAAATATTGGAAACCATCAAGACACAAAAGCTGCAATACCTGGAACAGTATACAAAGAAATCTGTTTAAAAGTAGTAAAAGATAAAAATATTCATTAAAAAAAATAAGTACATTCGCGTGTCCTTAGAAAGGTTTTAAAGTACATTAGGACAATATTTAAAAATAAGTACTGTCCTACTTAAATAAGTACATATGGTCACCGTAGCTATAGCGCTAATTGTTAATAATTAAAAATAGCAGCTTTGTAATAAAATAATGACAAAAATCTCTTCATGACCTTGAAGAAGGGGTTTGAAACTTGATTTGGTGACTTTTTGAATTTCATAATAATTTTTAATCGAGTTATTAAGGCTTGAAAATGGCCATTTTCGCATTTTTCAAATTTTTAATCGCATATAACTCGACAACAATCAATTTTAGAGAAAAATGACAAGAGACCTTTTTTGCTCAGAATGACCCAAATCATCTGAAAAAATATTGGTCGAAATGAAAAAATTATTTTTATGAATTTGTTAAAAAAAAAATTGTTTGGACAATTTTTCGACCACGGCACCGCCCGGCACCCTGTGGATATGTTATAAGGAACTCTTTTTGAGTAAGTTTATGCAAAAAAATCGAATAGGAATAATTTCGCTAGCAGGGGCGACGATACTGCCCGATCTACATAGCGTTCATCGTCTGAAAGCAACATTTACAAAACTTCATCTACAGAAGAGTTGACGAACAGTATGTCAGTTGTAACCTCATATAGAGACTTAGTTTTGGTGGTGGTGGCATAGTGTTACGGAGCGGTATTGCTTTAAAAGAAGATAAAGAACACATGGAGGTGGTTAGACGAATGCCAACTAATATGTACATTGAAAACATTTAAGATCATGTTTTGCCATGAAAGCCATATTGGAGATGACATATTGGTGTTAATGCACATCTTCATGTGGCTAGCATAGTGAAGACTTATCTTGATGAAATTCAATTTAAAAATTATACTGGCCAGCATAAAGCCCAGGATCAGATTTAACTCTGATTATAGCATTTATACAATACTTTAAAACATCACATTTGGAAAAGAAATCCTATTTCTGTGATACGGGGGGGCTAAGCGAGCTCTCACACCAATGCAATATCATAACATCGCAAAAAGATACACACTTAGTGTCGCATCTGGTTTTGACTGCAACGAAAACCAGATGTGACACTCAGTGCGTATCTTTCTGGAATGTATGTTATGCAATGTAGGGATATTGCTTTGGTGTGCGAACTCGCTAAGGATCACAGCACAATAAATTTCATTGCACATGCATATGCAATATTTTTGTCCGTGAGTATTTAAATTGCCATTAGCCTCTAAAAATGAAGTATCCGATCTGGGAATCTGGTTACATACCAAACTGTCTTTCTCAAGCCATATCAGGCAAGTAACAAACAAAGTACTGGGATTTATCCAACGCACATCTGTAGACCTGTGTTTATTCACTTTTAAAAGACTTTGTTGTGGTCTTGTTAGGCCCATTGTAGAGTTTGGATCAGTTGTATGGTCCCCATCATACAACTGTTACATTAAACGAATTGAAAGAGTCCAAAATAAATTTTTGAGGATACCAGCTTATAATAGTGGATATCGGAGCGAGGAATATGATCAGTGTGCAAGAGATATACCCTGTTCCACGAACATACTCCTGTCTTGGATTATCGCGACAACGAATATTTTACAGTGCAAATTATGAAGAACGAAAGTAAATTGCAAAATACATTGTTGTTTATTGGAACAATTATTAGAGCCATTTATTTTCGAACTTCATATGTTGCACACTAAAATATTCGTTGTCGCGATAATCCAAGACAGGCGTATATTCGTGGAATAGCCCATAGTCTAAATTTACCAACACTTGAGTCAAGGAGGACATTGTTAAATTTATGTTTCCTACACAAAGTTATTAATTATTGTAGATTGTCTTCAATTTTTATCCTTTATTAATCTTAAAGTTCCTTGTAGAAGCAACAGACTGTCGGAAATCTTTTCAGTGCCATTTCACCACACTAATTATGGTATAAATCCGTGATACTCAACCTGCGGCCCGCGGGCCTCATGCAGTCTAGCGTTTTTTATGCGGCCCGAAGGCTATCTAAAGGGCCCTGTAAACGATCAAATTATTTGTTAAATTTCACGTGTTTTTCAAATTATTTTATAGTGTGTCAATGTGTTTGAGGCGTGTTTGAGGCGTGTTTGTGCGTGAGACAGAGAATTCAATGACTTTAATTTTGAAATTACCTATTATATTGAAATTTTTAAGAAATCTAATTAAAAGCAGGCAAAATCAATACTTATTTACTACATTGCAACGACTCATTTAGTAATTGCAAGAAAAATTCAGGTCCGGATTAACAAAAAAAATTAAATAATTGTGACTTTGAAACAACACCCTGTATATTGGAATTTTCAAAATTCGTTAGCACATTTGAAAAGAGCACAAAAACTAAGTTTAATTGCTCGCTTCAATTTTTTGCGCAGACAATTTAAAGACATTAATTTTGAAATTATATCTAAATATTTGTTTTGAAAGTTCGAGTATAGAGTTCGAGTTTTTAAAAATTCTGACATAATTTCAAAATTAAGGTCATTAAATTTTCTGCACAAAAAATAGAAGCAAACCATTAAAATTAGTTTTTTGTGCTCTTTTTAAATGTGCAAACGGGTTTTGAAAATTTCCATACACAGGATGTTGTTTCAAGGTCACAATGAATTTATAATTATGTTTAATCCAGGCCTGGATTTTTCTTGTGATTAGTAGTTGGGTGGTTTGGGTTCTAAGTGTGACATATGTGTACCAAATCTCAAAAAATATACAAGGCTGTTCTAAAGTTATGGGTCCAGAAAAAATTGGCAAAATCGGTAAAACACCCTTTAACTCGGTTATAAAAATTGGTGGGGCAATAAATTCAGTATGTCTAGAACCGCCTCATTTGCCTCTATTCACCATTTAAGTATTCCCGTTTCCCAATGAAACACACTGTATACTACTTCACCTTGATTGCGGCCCGCAAGCTGTTGCAATGGCTACTATGTGGCCCAGAAAAGAAAAAGGTTGAGTATCGCTGGTATAAATGAACAGACTCCACGATTGTTCCGGAGTTAAAATAGCCTACCAAGACAAATGGATATTCTTTACTCTAAAATTAGTTTATTTAAAAAATAAGTAAAATGTATCTTATAATAAGTGATCCTTTTACATGTCAACCCTAGTCTATCCTTGGTAGCTGTATTAAAATTTGTTACAGTTTACTACTCAGAGCTGTTTGATATTTACACATTTATTGTTAAGCTGTAGCTTTGTTAAAAAAATGCATGCCGTTAATAAATAAATAAACATTTGCGATTGGATAGGAATAATTCACATTGCCAGACAACTATTTCGATTACCTGAAGACCATGAACAATTCTCTTCATATTGATATTTTGAAATTATTGACCATTGCTCTGAACAAGAAATACTTTTCTTTCCCTGTCACTCAGTTGTCATAAGTGTGTATAAAATATACCAGTCTTTACAATAGAAAAATAAAAGTAATCAGTGAAAAATGGTTGGAATTCAGGGAGTTCCTCAGGGATCAGTGTTGGGACTGATACTGTGGAACATCATGTACAGCTGGTTCCAAAAAAAACTGATACAACTCTTAGCGTATTTTGTAGAAAATTGAGCAGTGTATTTTGAAGGATAAATACTTATTATTTACATACTGTCACTGCCATTTCTTAAAATTTGTCAGATAACTTATTCTGTTCAACCTCAAAAAATGGTTCCACATGCTAGCAAATAAGTAAAAGCAAGAATTGTAACGAAATTAGACGATTGTTGGTCACTATCAGCCGTAAAGACCATTTTAACGTAAGCAGAACAAGAGTTTTTAATATTAATAAAAGATGGAGAGAACAAGAAACCCTCGAAAGAAAGCAGGTTCTGGAAGACCAAAAATATCTACCGCTCATGAAGATTGTGTGCTTTTGGAGGGATTAGAAGAGAATCCTTTTGAAGATGCAAAAACTACAAGAATTTAAAATAACTAATATCAATTTTTAGACATTAATAATTATTATAATTTATGTATTAGCATACATACATACATATAATTTATGAATTAACATAACATAAATCATTCAGCTGGACATACGGAACATACATTGTATATATTTAGATACATAAATACATGCATTGTATTATATTGAGATACTGTGGCAACTGAGCTCATTCACAAGTCATTTTGACTGACACAAAAATAAACGTCAAAATATGACAAAATTTTTGGCCTAAGGGAATGAGAAAACTGGTTAGTTTTGAAATTAGTTTTTAAATAAAAAATATGTTTAAAATTACAGTAAAATTCTGTACCATCTGTGAATAAGTCGATAACTCAAAAATGCAATTTTTCGGTATGGCCATTTTAAACATTTTATTAGTTTTGAAGAATAAAAATTTAAGATTTGACTTATCCACTTATTCACGGATGGTACAGAATTATTAACGCATTAATCATAAACTTTATTTTTGATTTATTTAGGGACAGCCTTGCTTCAAAAGTCACTCATTCTATTCGTTCTAACCCTAACCGCTCTATTGCACCAAAAACTCGTACTCAAACAGAAGCTTTAACTAACACAACTTAGCGTAGTTGCCACAATTCTCTAAATGTATATTCCCTATGTCCAGCTGAACGATTTACATACTGTATATGTAATCAGTTGTTTGTAATTTGTTTGTTTATTTTATTTGTCTGTCATATTAAATATAATATAACGTCAAATCAATCAAATACACTGCTCAAAATGATCAAATCTTACGAAGATACGTATCAGTTTTTTAGGAACCAGCTGTACAATGGAGTCTTGGAGTTTTAAGTTTGGGGGCAGGGATGAAAACTGTCACTTTTGCAGATGATCTACCCATCATAGTGGAAGAATGCAAATTGGGGATCATAGAAAATGGATACAGGAATCTGAACAATACTGAAAGGAAAAATAAAGAAGGGCTTTATGAAGTTCAACCTTAAGGCATTGAAATTACACCAAAAAAGAGGTGAGGTATTTGGTGGTTTAACTCAATGACATATTCAGTTTCACAAAACATATACAGAGTGTTGTCAAGAGAGCTTAAGGGGATGGGTACGTATTTTCGGCTGCAATGCTGTTTAAATGGGGATTCATTTTTTTCGAAACCTGAGAAAACTAATAAGTATAGGGATAGCCGTAAAATATTTGCGAATTATGTACTGATGACCTTAAGGTAAGATCACTGCTTTAACAAAGATAATGCCAAATATAGGGGGGCCTAGTTCATACAGAAGAAAGATTTAATTAGAAGTAGTAAATTCTATACAGTTCTATATGCGGTCCCAGTCTGAAAGGAGGTATTAAAGAAAAAAATACATGTGATATGGGTGCAAAGGAAACCACTACTAAAGGTACTACCTAAGGTCATAAAGAACAACCACATTTGCGGTGCAAGTGATAGCAGGAGTGGTACCCATCCAGTTAACAAAAGAGAAGTCTGAAAAGTAAGGACCAAGTTTGCTGAACCTAATCTACCAAGAGAGTTATGGGGGATTATATGAGAGATGTATTATTTTGTATCATTGTAATATGAAAGAATGTACAGGAATATCAGAAATGATAAAAGCAACATAGAAAAGGCCACATAAAGCCTTTAATACCTGATAAAAGCAAATGGAAAACAGCCAACATAGTGGGCCATAGCAAGGATATGCCCCACACAGAAAAGATAACAAAATGATATGTAAATATTAGCGGTAGAGGTATTGCGGTGCTAGAAGTAGTTTACAAAATCTTCAAAAACATTGACCCGACAAACGCAGTTACGGTATAACTTTTTGTCGGTAGTATTTACGGGTCGAAACAAAATTGGGAGAAAAATTAATAGGATTAGTGAGTAATTATGAACTAAATATAATATTGTGTACTTACATTTGATTATAAATTCATTTTTTTTTTCACAGATAACGCCTCTGCCTCTGTAAGTATGGAACTTTAAAATTCATCGAACTGATGGTCACAAAAACGAAACAAAATGGCCGATGGCCGCATACCTAGTGTTGTGCGATTTGGTGGCCGGATTCCGTGCACTGTAGATATCTAAGAATCTAAGGGCCGTTTGCACCGACTAGATTAAGGCTAACTTAAAATTAAGGCCCGCTTAAAGTAAATATTTTCGTTGCACCTTATGTCAAACTCGATTTAAACCCATTTAAACCACACTTTTTTAAGTTTTCTTAAGCCGCCAAATTTGACGGCTTAAATTAAGTGAGGTTTAAATTAGGGATGCTCGATATACATCGATGTATCGAAAAACATCGATATTTACCATTCGATGCATCGAATCAATCCGACACATCGGATACAGTGAATATTTATGATATATCGATGTATTTTTTTCGATGCATCGAATAAACTAGTCAAATGCAAGTCATATTTTCCAACCAATCCTCTCTTTGTTTCATTCTGTTTTAGCTCAAGCGCAGGCGAGATTTCAGTTTCTCCAGGACTTGTGTTATGGGAGAATTTGGACCAATCACGAGTCACAGATTTTCGATTTTTTGACACTTGACAGTTCGATTGTCACTTTCGAAAATCCATTTACCACAATAAAAAACTAAAAACAAATTTGTTTTTAAATGTGTGTTTACCTCTTTCATTTTGTTATTTTTATCCATTTTTATTTTGTTCTGTAGTATTCTGTACTTTTATTGATCTTTGTAGGTTAATTGGATGATTTATAGAAGTATAATTGGATTTATATATTTATCAAAGTACACTAAAAATGAATTCAAATTCAGAAGATGTAAGTGTAATTATATGTAGATAATTAATGATAATAATTTTAATACTATGAAAATGTAAAATAAATACACCTTAAATATAAATAAAAGTGTTTTAATTTATTACCAAAACAAATTTTATTACCAAATAGTAAGGTATTTGAATAATGAAAATGATTGGGATTTTTTAATTTTCTAGTATGTATTTTACCTTTCATTATAAAACTTTTCTATGCTGGAGTCGCACAAAATAATAAGGTAAATACTTTTGAATGTTCTATAATTTCTTTATACAAAAACAACCAATGTCATCTTGTTCTTATGCTATTCACTATAGTACATCAACTTATACAATAGTTTTGCTTATATAATTAAAATATATAACACTATAAAGTAATCAAAAGTGCCTTGATACTTTTAAATACATAATATACAATTTTATTTTAAGTATCGTCGCTGGTTTGCAAAAAGGTGCCAAGTGACATTTTATTCTGTAAACAAGGGTCAAGTGTATTACTTATTGTTGTTGAGATAGTCTCATAATTTTTTGATGCCAAGCAACATTTTGTTTTAAACTGGTTGTGTAAAAGGGAGCTCAAGTTCCACTTAGTAAAAATATAAAAATGTTACTTGGCCTCTTTTTGCAAATCAGCGACAATATATAATCACACACATTACCCATTAAACGTACACACATTTAAAAATAGCCAGAAAAAGCCTAAAATGAAATAAAGACATAAATACCATTCTAAGTTCTTTACCCAAATCCAAATTATTTATTAATCCGGATTTATAGTTTGACAGACTGTAGAGGAAAACGCACTGGAAAAAGATCAACATATAAGTTTGTGTACTCTTGATTATAAAGCTTGTCACGCACGGGGAGCTATACTATAATATGTATATCATATCGCTCACTATAATGAGTGAACCTGCATGCACATAACCATTCGTTCCTAACTAATTAGGTTCCTAGTTAGGAATCGCTGTAGTGAGCGATATGATACTATAGTAATTATGAGTGAACTTGCATGCATGGAACCATTAGTTCCTAACTAATTAGGTTCCTAGTTAGGAATCGTTATAGTGAGCGATATGACATAATATAATATATTATAGTATAGCTCCCCATGCGTGGCAAGCTTTATAAACAAGAGTACACAAACTTCTATGTTGATCTTTTTTCAGAGTGTCTATGTCTACAGTCCGTCAAACTATAAATCCAGCTTAATATATAATTTGGATTTTGGTAAAGAATTTTAGAATGGTACTTATGTGTTTATTTCATTTTAGGTTTTTTACTGTCCATTTTTTAACTGTGTGTACGTTTAACAGTTTAATAGGTAATGTGTATGATTATAGGTATACTTAAAATAAAATTGTATAGGTATGTATTGAAAAGTATAAACACACATTGGTTACATTATATTTTTATATATTTTATTTATATAAGCAAAAGTACTATACAGTGCGTCCATAAAGTAACGCATAAATTCATTATTTCGTAAATCGGCGATATTAAGGGAAAATCCCGAAACAGGTCGATTTTTATTTTTAAATTCCAATTTTTTGGCATATATTTCATACTAGTGACGTCATCCATCTGGACATGATGACGTAATCGATGTTTTTTAAATGAGAATAGGGGTCATCTGATAGCTCACTTGAAAGGGTATTCAATTCTCTATTCAATAATATAAACATTAACATATTTATTTATACAAGGTGTTCAAAAAAACATTTTTTTAATTAAAATAATTGAGACAAAAAGAAGAATGAATGTAATTTAGTTAATTCAAAATACGTTTTACTGTTGTCAGAAAACAGGAAATAAATGTTTATTTGACAAATAAATATTGTTTTTCGCTTAAATTCAATGTTAAAGCTGCCACCCACCTGTCTCTTGGCAGTTTGAACATTTCGTTTAAACGAAAATCAATGTTTATTTGTCAACTAATTTTTTTTCTCTTTACTGACAGTAGTAAAATGCATTTTGAATTAAAATAAATTACATATATTCTTCTTTTTGTCTCACTTATTTTAATTTAAAAAATGTTTTTTGAACACCCTGTATAAATAATTATGTTGATGTTTACATTATTGGATACAGAATTGAATACCCTTTCAAATGAGATATCACATGACTCCTGTCCTCATTTAAAAAAATCATCGATTACGTCATCACGCCCAGATGGATGACGTCACTAGCATGATATATATACCAAAAAATCGTAATTTAAAAATAAAAATCGACCTGTTTCGGGATTTTTTATTAAAGTCGCCGGTTTACGAAATAACGAATTTATGCGTTACTTTATGGACGCACTGTATAAGTAGATGTACTATGTACTGTAGGGAATACCATAAGAACAAGATGATATTGGTTGTTTTTCTTTAAAAAGTTGTAGAAAATCCACAAGTACGTATCTTATTATTTTGTGTGACTCCAAGCATAGAAAAAGTCTTATAATGAAAGGTAAAATGCACACCTACATATTAGGAAATTAAAAAATCCCAATCATTTTATTTCTTTGATTGTAGCTTGTCTATTTTTGAGGGTTTGGATCTAACAAAAGTGAAGGTACTATTTAAATTTGCTATTTAAAATTTATTTTGGTACTAAATTAAAACACTTGTATTTATATTTAAGGTGTATTTATTTTACATTTTCATAGAATTAAAATTATCATTAATTATCTACATACATTACATCTTCTGAATTTGAATTTATTTTTAGAGTTCACAGTTCACTATATTTTGATAAATGTAAATCCAATTATACTTCTATAAATCCAATTCACCTACAGGCTACAATTATGAATAAAAGGACAGAATACTACAGAAGAAAATAGAAATGGATAAAAATATCAAAATGAAAGAGGTAAACACACAGTATTAAAAACAAATTTGTTTTTATTGTGGTAAAAAGGTAAATAACTGGATATATTTTCGAAAGTTGATAATCGCACTATCAAGTGTCAAATCGAAAATCTGTGACCCGTGATTGGTCCAAATTCTTCCATAACACAAGTCCTGGAGAAACTGAAATCTCGCCAAGCGCAGAGTGGTTTTAGTCTTCTTTTTTTTTTTCTCCTGCCTCATCCATTGCGGATAATGGCAATAACTCCCTCCTCTTCCCTCATTTTTCTAACTTCAAACCCGTTTTCATTCAACATGTCGGCTGCGCATGTGCGTGTCACATGATAATTGACACGCGCATGCGTCTTTGATGTTTTATCGATGCATCGAAAGCATCGATGTATTAATTCGATGTATTGAAAAACATCGATGCAAGCTTTCCGATTGATTCATCGCAAAAAACATCGATGTATATTTGAAATGAACACCCCTAGTTTAAATCGCGAGCCGTGTTCGTGCTGCATGCCCCGAGTATGCCCAGAGGGAGAACGCCTGCGCATTACGTTTTTGGAGGGCAATATTCGACCTTATTGAACGTCCAATTTTGTAATGCGCAGGCGTTCTCCCTCTGGGCATACTCGGGGCATGCAGCGCGAACACGGAAGGTGCAACGAAAATATTTTTACTTTAAGCGGGCCGTAATTTTAAGTTAGCCTTAATATAGTCGGTGCAAATGGCCCTAAATTATCTACAGTCGCCTTCTATCGATGTCAATTGTCATGAAAATATTTGAATTTTTAGCTTTAATTGAAGTATTTTCTAGTTTTGCTAGGTTATACTCTAATTGATGCTGAAGTGACACTTAGTAAAACAAGAAAATATTTGAATTAAAACTAAGCAAGCAAGCAAGCATAGTGATTTAACCCAGCCTGAGAGACTTGCTCACCCCTAGAGAATGACATTCGGGTGATACAATTCATTGGGGCGAGGAGGATTAACTCCCGTAAGCAGGAATCACTCCACTCCGCTTCAATGCTCCAGACCATCCACTTACCCCCCGATAGCACTCTGATGCGCTATAGGGGCTCTCAATCAGCAAAGTGCTTATCATATGGGAGTCTTGGGTACACGGACTCCCATATGAAATCCTACCCCGATCAATGCAGGCCAGCGTGAGGCGCTCTATTCCCGCTATCTCTAGTGACTTACTATCTTCGATCTGTTTTGCTTGCTCGGGCGCCGAGTCCCCGCTCTGGGCTATGTCCAGTTCGGCGACTCGGCGCTCGAGGATGTGGGCCCCTCATGCCCGTTTTTTGGGTTTTGTTACTAATATTTTTTTGTGGCTTTCGCCTATTGTTAATATTTTATTGATTTGTTTAGTGGCTGAAGCCGTTTTGAAGTTTTTTGTATATTTTTTTTGAGGGATGTCTGAAAATTATAAAAATCAACATGAATAAATATAATGAGATGCCAAAGGTGAGCAAGTTGTCTTCTTTTGATAGAGCTATGATTATCTAGCCTTTATTATATATTTTCTAATATTTGTTGTTTGGGTCTCCTATGTTTCCATCTATGGTACACATCATACCTTAATATCTCTTGCAAGATCCGGTTTGGGTGGTCTTCTAGCTCAGCAAATTTTGTTCTGGCTTTTTCTTCCATAATATCCAGTACTCTTATTTGTTTTAGGTCTCTAAATAAGAACCGTTCGGCGACGTATCTGGGCACGTTTGCAGCTTCTCTGAGGCAGTTGTTGTGTGCCGCTTGTATCTTCTTTTTGTTACTTTGACTTATGTGACCCCATGCAAGAGATGCATATGTAATTATTGGCAGTATAATGCTATTTATCAGTCTTAATTTTGTTTTCGTAGCTAATTTGCTTCTTCTTCCTGTGAGTCCTCTTATTGCCGATCTGGCCGCTGCTGTTTTCTGGACTGTTGCGTTGACATGTGATGTGAATGTAAGACCTTGGTTCATTGTGACTCCTAAATATTTAACTTCGTTTTGCCATTCGATGGGTCTGTCTTGCAATGTTAGCTGTTCTTCTGGGTTATCTCTTCTCTTTTTGAAGATAACCGCTTGGGTCTTATCTAGATTTATTGCTATTTTCCATTGGATACTTCATTCTTCTATTGTATCCAATGCCGTCTGTAGATTTCTTACAGCTATATCTAGGTTCATGTGTTTTGCAGCAATTGCAGTGTCGTCTGCATAAAGGCTGATCAATGTTCCGGGTGTTCTTGGAACATCTGCTGTATATATGCTATACAGAAGGGGTGATAAAACTGCCCCCTGTGGTACTCCAGCTTCCGGCATTCCGTGTTCTGATAGAACTGGTCCTATCCGGACCCTGAACTTCCGGTCGCTTATAGGTACGAGGAGATGAATTTCGTCATGGCCCCGCTGTATCCATAATCTCTCATTTTGTATGTCAGTCCTTCATGCCACACTCTATCAAAGGCTTTGCTTACATCCAGAAAGGCTGCTCCCGTATATTGTTGGTCATTGAATCCAGCTACTATATATTCGGTAAGTCTTAATATTTGAAGTTCGCTGGAATGTTGAGCTCTGAATCCAAACTGTGATTCTGGGATTATGCCTAGCCTGTCTGTCTCTGATTGGAGCCTGGTTTGGATGACCCGCTCCACTATCTTACTGACTGCTGGAAGTAAGCTAATCGGCCTGTAATTTTGAGGAAATATGTGGTTCTTTCCTGGCTTGGGTATCATAATTACATGGGCTTCCTTCCATCGATTTGGAAAGAGCCTGTATCTTAGTATTGCGTTTGTTATATTTGTCAAATACACAACTGCTTTCGAGGGAAGATACTTCAGAGCTCTGTTAGTGATTTCGTCTGGACCAGGTGCTTTCTTTGGTGACCTTTTTCGAATCAGTTCACTTATTTCTCTTGGTGATGTGGGATTTATTATTTCTTCTTGTTCTTCGGGCGTTTCTAGTTCTGTTTCTTCGACTTCTTCGATAAAGTCTATATCTTCGTCTTGGTGATAATTCAGTGTACACTCTCTTTCAAGTGTCCTTCTCATCACCTCGGCTTTATCTTCTTCTCCATGTAGTGGGGGAATGGGTTTTCTATCGTTTCTTAAAGTTCTTTGGAGCCTCCATATTTCTTGCATATTTTGGCTCCTTTCCTCCATTTCTTTTATGTAGTTTTCCCACTTTTGGCTTCTATGGTCTATTAGTGCCTGTTTGACTTGTCGATTCAGTCGATTTGCCCTATTTTTATCTTCCTGGTTTCTTGTTCTTCTGGCTCTCTTTTTGGCTCTGTTCTTTTCCCTTATCATTTCTTTTATTTCCTGATTTATGTCTCTAAATCTTCCCATATGAATTTCATATTCTTCTTCAGTAGTGCTATTTCTTAGTGCTTCTTTTATGTTTTCGAGCTCTAGGACTTTTTCCTCTATTTCTTGTGGATTGTCAATTGTAGGAATGTTTCCAATTCCTATGCTCACTAGGCGTTTGAAGTTAGACCACTTGGTTTTCTTTCTTTTCTTTGTTGTTTTGTTATCTTCTTCCCATGTACCTATTTCTATGAGTATGGGGTTGTGGTCTGCTGATCCTTCATTTAAGGTTCGGATGTGTGTTTGTAGTCCTAGGCTTTTGGCCACTACTATATCTAAATGGGTTGGTAGAGCATTTCCAGGAAAGTATGTTGGTTCGATGGGCCCAATCACCATGGTGTCTTCGTTGTTCACTAAATAATTATTCAGTATTCTACCGTTTCTGTTTGTAGCTATATCGTTCCAGTTAGGGGATCGGGCGTTTAGGTCTCCTATTATTATGGACGGTTCTTCGGCGTTCAGGAACGTATTCAGGTCGTCGTCGTTTAAAGGATCTGTTAGCCTTACATATGCTGAAGTGATCCTTATTTCACCTTGTCTCATCTGGACTTTTATTGTTGTTGCTTCCATAGTGTTTAGTGGTGGCGTATGTTGTAATGTATGATTTATTCCTTTTCTCACTAGGATAGCAGTTCCTCCTGAATTTGCTCTGTGGTCGTTCCTGTAGATGTCGTATCCTGGAAACTTGATATTGATGGTATGAGTTAGTTTAGTTTCTTGCAATGCTACGACATCCATTTCATATCTATTTATTAATTCGTCCAGGAGCCTATCTTCAGGTATCCCCTAGTTTCGTGCCTTAGTTCAGTGCTATTTTTACATTTTTAATCGCTTCACTTACCGTTTTTATGACTAGCTCTTCTATCATCGTGGCCAGTCCTTTTTGTTGTTCTTTTGAAATTAATATGGTCGAATCTGTTGTTGGGTTTTGTGTTGGTTTGGTGATTTGGGCGTACGATTGCCCATTGTTTCTTTTAGGTTGTTGTGTTCTGTTTTCTGTTGTTATTTGTCTGGGTCTTCCCCAGGCAGGTATCTTTGGGCATCCTCTATAACTTGCCGGGTGTTGCCCTTGGCAATTAGCACATTTTGCTTTTTGTTCTGCTGGAATTTGGCAGAATTTACTCTTGTGATTTTCTCCGCACTTTACGCACCTAGCGTCTTTGAAGCATGCATTTTGGGCGTGGTGGAAGCCCTGGCAATTAAAACATTGAGTTGGTCCGTTGCTCTTTCTTAGATCTTCTATTACTACTCTCATGTACATAAGGTTGGTAATTTTCTTGGCTTTGGGTACGTCTTCTTTTTCCACTGTAATTATAAACATTGGCAGAGACTTTTTGTCTGCCTTCCTAGACTTCATGTTTGTTACGTTAATTGTCTTTATTTCATGTTTATTTGTTAGTTCCGCTTGTATATCTATAGGTTTTGTATTTGAGGGAAGTCCTCTAATAACCATTTTGGGCTTGATATCTTCGTCTAATGGGAAGGCGATCCACTGAATTTTGATTTCTTTGTTATAATCTTCCAAGATATGGGTAAATTTTCTATAATCTTCAGGGCATTTTGTTTGAATGAGTGTTTCTCTTCCGTTTTTGGAGATTTTATTGTCTGTGTATATCTTTTGAGTTTCAGCAATTTTCAATATTGTTCCTGTTTCGTTTACTGTTTGTAGTTTTATGACGGGTGGTTTTGGTTTGTATAGTGCTTTCTTGATTGTTTTGTTCGGTGATTAGGATATTATCAATTTCGCTTGTTTCCATTGTCTCTTCCCTGCTCTTATTCGGTAGGGAAGGAAATAGTTCTTGTACCTTAGATGTTGATGGCACGCTGTTGTCTTTTCCGACCTTTTTTGGCAGGGAAGGAATCTAGGCCCTGTTTGGTAGAATGCGATCTTAATGGCTATTTATAAACTCGACGTTGACGTTAACGTTGCCGTTCCACGGTGACCTTGACGGTCGACGTTCTGGGGTGCATTTATAAACTTTTCGCCGTTGACGGTGCCGTAGCAGTTAAGTTGGATTTATAGTTTGACGTAGCGTAGACGTAGACGCAACGGAGACGTAAGAAACGGACTGGAAACGTAAGAAAATATTATGTCAATTTATAGATCGACGTAGCGGAATTTTTGCTCATGAGTAGAAAGAGTAAACAATGTTTTAATTCTAATTCAACAACATAGCCTATACATTATGCGAACAGTAATAAACAAACTTTGTGTTTATTTATTTATACTTATACTATTATTTATTATAATATTTATCTGTTTTGTGTGTTACATGGATTAGGAAATAAACGAAGATATGCTCCTTGGTGCCGCATGCCGTGGGATTTCCAACTATTTTGTTTCATTTCCTGGTCTTTAAAATGTTTACTGGATTTACCTATCGTATAATATGTGTATATAACCCCGAATTAGGCTAATAAACAACTCATATTTATCTGAAATATTGAAATGACTCTATGATATATTTTTATTAAATTAATAACTTAACATCCATTGTATTAACAAATAATTAACAAAATTCGAATATGTTGATAAACAACTTTATCTTTACAAAATTGATGAGGACGTGTCCACAGTCCACTATGGGTGACAGAACAAAATTTTTAATTTTGATTGGCCAGACGTAAGAAACGCACTGTAAAAGATGAAAGTTGGTGAACTCTTCCGTTATGTTACGTTTCTCTTATGTTCCGTCAGGCGCTTGCGTTCATCTATAAACACGAGTACACAAAATTCAGTGTTGATCTTTTCCAGTGCGTCTCCGTTGCGTCTACGTCTACGCTACGTCAAACTATAAATCCAACTTTAGGCGTAATGTCATGTAACATTTTTTATTTCTCTCTTACCTTACATTTTTTATTTTTTGGAATTTGAAATGGTTTTTGGTTTTAGCAGTTTTATAAACTTGGAAGTGTTGAATGTAGAATGTTGATAACTGCAAATGAATATGAAAACATGTACTGTTCCTGTTCAGCTTAACCAAATGGAGAAAAGAAATTATTATAAATTAGAAATATTATTAGAAATTTTTGAAGTTTATTAGAAATAGTTGGAAGATTATTGCAAAAAGGGTCCTATATTCTGTTAGAGATAGTTTATGTGAATTTTTTTATCTGACAAGAATCATATACCTACAGAGAATATTTTTAAAATAACTATCAACAATATTGTGATGAAATTAGTAGTGTACATAATTTTTGTATGCATGAAATTGAAAATATGTATGGTATGTACTGTTCAGATCAACCAAATGGATTTATGGAGAATTAATAGACCATGGATCAACAGAATCATTTATACATTACATCATAATATAATCATACATTATATATTTTTCTTCTTCTGGCAATGCTGTACACAGATTATTTTAAAAATAAATATATCAAATAAATTTTAGGTAGTTTCTTATTGCTACTTTCAATATTAATAATATAATGTATATGCCTTTTGTAAGAGAAAATTGTGATAAAATGTGAGTTCCTTTATATCATAACGTTTTGGCTTTCTGTTCCTCAGGTAGGACTGGGTTAGTAGTCACCCTGAGAAGCAAGGTCTCCTGACATTGTTATCACAAATGGTAACATTGCTTCAGTAGTGATCCTTTCTCGAGTTAAATTGCTTTTTTGGTAATTTGCTACATTAGTAAGGCTACGTGGATTGCTCTGAAATTTGCACAGTATATTTTTGGCTACTTTTTATTTACTTTACATAATTTTCCTATTCTATATTTATAGTTATACTCGATAGTAACAAAGAGTTTCTCTTATCCTGCCCATAGAGTTATATATTAGCATAGAGAGAGTGTCATTCAGAGCGAAGTGACGACACCATCTTTTTTATTTGGATTAGTGCTGTTTCACTCTTACGCATAGTAAAGCTGCGACAGTTGTCCTCCACTTCCGTACCTATACTCACACTTAATGTCATCTTAGTTTCTCGATACAATGTGTTAGAAAGAGATACCACAAACCAGTCCATGAGATCTTGTCGTCAGGAAGCGTGGAAGGTAGGCTCACTCTATGTTAATATTATATACCTCTATGATCCTGCCCCTTACAAATAAATGAGTGTATCCTCAATAAAAATCTAGAGTCTATTATATCAACGGTTAAATACTGAAACCTTAAAATCTACAACTTTTCAGGATAGTGAAATAACTTGGTTGTTTAGTACATGTTTTTATCTCTTCTGTTAAAAAGTATGCATTGGTATTTTTTTTCAAAGTATTAAATAATAAATAATGAGAAAGAAAAAGCCTGTACTGAACAGAGAAGTTTTTAACTCTACTGAAAAGTTGTAGATTGTAACTTATGAGGTTTCAGTATTTAACTGTCGATATATACCTATATGAATGGTACAGAAGAATGGCAATAGTTCATTTGAATTTATTTGAAGAAAATTTAAATTTAATATTAATTAACTTATTATAAAGTCAAATTTAAAGAATAATAATAATTACTTTGACTTTATAAGTTAAATCCTAATTTTCAATTTGTTAGAAATTAATCCAAATGGACTAATGCCATTCTTTGTCTATACCCTTCATATATTATTTATAAATATTAAAAAAAATTTATTGGTTAAAATATTATTTTCAATCATTTTGTAAACTTTCCTGTTGTGATCTTTTATTATTACATAAGTAAAGAAATAAAAAGACAGCAGTACAATGAATTGTTTTATTTATTATCAATAAACAAACTAAGTAATCTATAAAACATTAAAACAACAAACTAAATTAATAACAATGTAAGAAAAAACGCAAACATATCTGCTTCCTTGCCTCAAGGGCCGTTCAAGTATTATGCGGGGGGTCAAAAATCTTCAAAAATTGGGTTACGTAATAGTTAAACACCCATTACAGTGCTTTACATAGGGTGGGTCTAAAGTTGCGTTACGTAATACTTGAACGCTCCCTCAGCAGCACCTTCAGGATTCAATGCCTTCAAGCATGCACAAATATATTGAGAAAATGTATTATTTAAGATGGTTTTTTCTGCTTGAGAAACAAGACTACTTACCATTTTTTATGAAGCAGTGATTAAATTTGAGTGTAATGTGATACTGTAAGAAATGAAAACTCACTTTTAAGTACTGAACATAAAAGAAAATGACTAACAGACTAGGTTTTTCTGGAGTTAAATGTGTGCACATCTTGTGATGTGTCTGGTATAGGTTCATCCTCAAATATAATTTCAATAGGTGCATAAGAGACTGTGGAAGATGTTCTACTGCCTTCATTTTTTAAATTTCCTTTGTAGCCTTAAATGTCCCTTATAAAACAATTACAAGAATTAATAAACCACAAATATATAGACTGACACTAAACTTGGAAGAATGTTGTAAAAAGGTCCTTATATCCAGGGTGCTCACTGTGCTCAGTAAGAAAGTATCTGTTGATTGCAGGAAGGTCAGTCACTTTCTGATGCCTCAATTCTAGCATGAAACTCATTTTTTCCTTTTCTAAAACGATCAAGATCACATCCACTAAAATCAATAAAAAAATTGAAATTTTACCAAAACGTTTTTTGTATTCTTACTACCACTAACTGTTTCTTTTGGTAATTTCCTCTCATGGTGCCTCTTTGTTTCCTTGCGTTTTTGTAATCTTTATG